>NC_092045.1:57309891-57399092 GCF_003086295.3 Arachis hypogaea
TTTCCAAATTCCAACAAGTTTCTTAGGAGCATAACAAATTCCAGCATTGTGAAGAAACCATGTGAAAGGTCATGCAATTCACACACAGCATAGTTGGAAGAACAAGATTTAAGATGCAAGAATCCAGCGTAAAAGCTAAAGAACACAGCACAGACAAATCTGAAAAGCATGATACTACTCAATTTCCAAACATATTATAGAGTTCAAAACATCAAGAAGAACAAGATTCAAGATGCAAGAATTCAACGTAAAAGCTAAAGAACACACAGCACCAGACAAATCTGAAAAGCATGATACTACTCAATTTCCAAACATATTATAGAGTTCAAAACATCAAGAGACTATAAAAACCTGAAGAAGTGAGATTCTTACTGTTTATGCAGCAGCAGCAGTTAACAAGTTAACAAGTTAACACCAAGAGACTATAACAAGTTAACACACACAACTACATAAATTAACACCCAACCTAGTTAAGCAATAAAGCTACTGGTCCATCAAAATAAATCTATTAAAGGAAACTAAGAAACGAAACAAAAAATTATAATTGTGTTACCTAATTGAAAAGAGCAAGGTATTAAATTGAAAAAGAGCACAGCCCAAACTCACAGTGTCAAAATAAGAGCACAAACATTGAAAAAACTTACTAATGCAAAAACTAACTACTTAAAAAGAAAAGAAAAGAAAGAAAAAAGAAACTCACTTGGATGAGTAACTGGGTTCAGCATTGGAGGGCTCCTGGAAAAATAGAAAGGACAAAAGAAACACGCATGAAATCGTGAAATCGTGAAAAAAACAATGAACCTTAAAAAACAAAAGAAATCGTGAAACCAAGCATGAATTTGAACAAAAGAAAACCACACAGGTATTTTCAATATAAAAAATTACTGAAACAATTGAAAAACCCATGAAAAGAGCTTAACCTTTTTTTGTAGGTATCTGAACGCAATAGAGGTGAGGGATGCGACAGTGAGGGGTTGACAGAGGAGAGTTGAGAGAGTGAGAGGCACAGATGAGTGAGGGTTTGGGAGAGTGGGGGTTGAGAGAGTGACAGATCAAGACTGCGGCTGCGATTACGGTGGAGAGGGAGAGAGGATGAAGAGTGAAGGAAGGGTTACGTCGGATAGTGAGGGTTCAGAGCTGAGAGGGGAGGAGCGGAGTGGAACTTACAAGAGGGAAAGGAGATTTTGGGAGGGGATTGGGGATTTGGGGGGGGGGGGGGGCGACGTCGTTCTGGGCTTCTGGGGAAAGGAATTAAAAAAAATTACAAAAAATTGATTTTCGAAAAGGGGGGAGGGGAAAACGACGCCGTTTTGGACAGGGTACTCTATGGTCACCCTTTTTCAAAAAACCGTGACCATAGACCCTTTTTGGTCACTGTAAAAAACCGTGACATAGACCCTTTAGTCAACCGCCTGCTTTTAGGCCACCCCAAAACCGTGCCATAGACCCTTTAGGTCACCCCAAAACCGTGACCATAGACCTTTTTGGTCACCCTTTTTTGAAAACCGTGACCATAGCCCTTTTTGGTCCTGTAAAAACCGTGACCATAGACCCTTTAGGTCACCCCAAACCGTGACCGTAGACCGTTTTAGGCCACCCCCAAAACCGTGACCATAGACCCTTTTAGGCCACCCCAAAACCGTGACATAGAGTTTAGGTCACGTTTTTTGAAAAACCGTGACATAGACCCTTTTTGGTCACTGTAAAAACCGTGACCATAGACCCCTTTAGGTCCCTCAAACCGTGACCATAGACCTTTTAGGCCACCCTTTTTTAAAAACCGTGACCATAGGTACTCTATGGTACCCTTTCAAAAATACGTGACCATAGCTTTTTTTTTTTGGTCACCCTAAAAAACCGTGACATAGAGGGTCTATGGTCACGGTTTTTTTACGTGACCAAAAAAAGTGGCCATAGACAAATGTTTAGTGGTTGCACCAAAGCCAGCGACCCATCCCTTCAAAGAGCATAACTTGATGTAGATATCCAATTGATGTGCTTCTAGTTGCGTTGTAAAGCTGAATCAGAGTTTCCAACATATATAATAGTCTATAGTGGCATGAAATTGGCAACATGACAAGAGGAAAGAAGCGTTCCAAAACTCCTGGGAGGAGCCACGTTTGAGCTCACGTTTGACCTCAAACGCGAACTCAAACGTGAGTGACAGCAAAATGGGTTCTGCATGAGGCTAGCACATGAGGAGTTTGAGTCAACGTTTGCCTCAAGCATTGACTCAAACGTAAATACCCAAGCCTCTCAAAACCAAGGCCATCCGGATCCATCTTCACCCAATTTCACTCCAAAGCAGCAAAGCCATTGACATCACTCAAAGGCAAAGAACAATTTGATTAGGAATTTCATTTTCTTTGTAATTGCTTTCAATTTCTTTTCATTTTGTAAAGCCTATATAAAGCAGTTTCATTCCATTAGGAGGCTGGCTCCAATAGGAGTTTGCACTCTTTAGTTTTCATTGTGCTCTCTCTTTTAGTTTTCATTTCTGTTTTGAATTTGGATTGAAATTGAAGGAATTCTGTTTCAATTTTATCTAATTTCTCTTGTTATTTTCGCAAATTTCAGTGCATTGTGATTGATCTAAATTTTCATTCATTGCTTTCATTTAATTTCCTCTGCAAATTGTTCTCTGTTGGATCAAGGAAGGGCTTGAGATCTAGACTTGTTTTCTAGTCTCATTGAGCCCCTGAGATCTTCAATTTCTCTTTCAGATTTCACAATTGAGTTGAATTTACTTGCTGTTGGATTCTTCAAGTGATTTTCCTTTCTGCTTAAGATTCGCTGCAACCCATTTCATATTCTGGATTTCTGATTGTTTGCACTTTGAATTCTCTTGTTTAACTTTGAATCCCAGCATCCAATTTCCTTTATTCATCCTGCAATTTACATTTCCAATTACTTAATCTATTGCTCTCTTTAATTCCCCTTCTCCCACTTCCCTTTACGTTCAATGCAATTTACATTCCTTGCTCTTTACGTTTCTTGTCATTTACTTTCTGCAACTTTAAATTTCTTGTCATTTACATTCTGTTGGTTACTCATCACACAATCCATTAATGTTAGCTTGACTAAACTAATCACCCACTAAAGTTGCTTGATCCATCAATCCCTGTGGGATCAACCTCACTCTAAGTGAGTTATTACTACTTGATGCGACCCGGTATACTTGCCGGTTGGATTTGTGTGTTGGAAATTCGTTTTCCGCAAAACACCCATCAAGTTTTTGGCGCCGTTGCCGGGGATTGATTTAGATCAACAATGATTAAGTGGGTGAGAAGTCTAAATGAAGCATTTTTTTTGTTTTTGTTCTCTATTTTAAATTGATAGCAAGGTGTTTGAGTTATTGCCTCACTAAGAAATTCTATCTCTGTGACATGAATTTCAAATTTCATTGATGTTTACAAAATACAAATGGAGTTCAACTCATCTTATGGTCAAACAAAATTTATGGGATATCACCCACCATCACCGATCTCTAATGGTGTTTGGAAATATCACCAAGAAAATACAAATCCTAAGCACTCCAATCCATGGAGATTTGCTTCACAGACACAAGATGAGCAAGAAAACCATATGGGATACTTCCCTCCACCACAAAATGATGCAAGTCATAATTCCAATGGTGGCTGGGAAAGGAATTCTAATGCTCCATATGATATTCATCCAAAGTTATCATCACTTGACCATGCTTCAACAAAAAGCCCCTTTCAAAACTTACCACTCACACAAACTTCCAATAGCCAAGAATCTCAAAGCTTGAGTCCATGCTCAAAAGATTTGCGGAGGAGAAAGAGAAGTACCAGAAAGAACAAGAGAACTCCCTCAAAAATATGGAAGTGCAGTTAGGCCAATTGTCGAAAGCATGGAAGGATAAAATGGAAAAACAAAAACAAAAGGTCCCTATATCAAGTGAAATTGCAAAGAAGGAAGAGGTGGTGGAAACATTTGAACCTAAAACTGCACTTGAGATGACAAGAGAACCTGAACACTCACAACCTCCTCAAACTCCCTGGATCAAAGATGCTCAACACTGATCGAAAAATATGAAGAGGAGATGAAGAAATCTTGGGAAGAACAACAAACCTCCTCCATAAAAGAACTATTAAGTCAAATGTTGGGTGCAAGGGAGGAAGTGGAGGAGCAAGAAAGTGAGGAAGTCATTCCAAACTCAAGTGAAGCAGAGAAGTACATAGAGGAAAAGCTCATGGAGCCACCAATTCAAAAGGCTCTGGATGAATACAAAACTCCAATAATCACACGGCAACCAAGTCTTGAATTCAAGGAAGTGAAGGCAATTAACAAAAGCACCGAGAAGAGGATTGTGACCAAGCTACCAAGGACAACATTCAAGAGGAAGTCAACCACAAGCAATCCACCCCTGGACCAATAGCAAGCAAGCTCAATCAAGCCATGTACAAAAGAAAGCTTGCTGAGAGGAAGCCAAGACAGGGGACACTAGCTGAAACTTCTCCCCTGTTGGAGTCATTCCTCTTAACAACTGGAAGAAGAGGAAGAAAGTGAAGAATAGGTAAACAGTAGGTAACATCTCTTCTCCTTGTCTTGTTTAAATTTCAATAAACTGGCATATGATCACATTCTAAGTTTGGTGTTGCCTGCAACAAACTGTTTTCCATCTTCATGGATGATTGCATCAATTTTACATGGAAGTGTCACACTAAGATTCTAAGTTTGGTGTGCCACTTAATTGTCTATGCAACTCATCCAACAACATCACTTGTCTGCATAATCATATTGCCCTTGCATTATTATTTTTCTTTTGTTTTGCCGTTTCGTTTGCATTCTCTTTGTTTTAGTCACTTTTTATATTTTTTTATGTTTCCTGTTATTAACTGTTTTTGTTAATACATCACCAAGAGACCCTTATTCATGGCTAATCTTGGCTTGGTGATTGTATTCAAATAACAGTTTCTCTTGTTTAGTTTTAATTCAAATAAATAGACATATGGTTGCATTCTAAGTTTGGTGTTGCTATGCAACAAAATTTGCTTCAAACCTTTACTGGATACTTGCATCAATTCCAAGTGAAAGTGTCACACTAAGTTTGGTGTGCCACTTATATTTTTATGCAATGTATCGTGCACACCATCTTATTTCTGCAATCATAATGTCTTTGTGCCTTGCTAGTATTCTTAATCTTGCTTGCTTGAAACACATGTACTACTAACATTTCTTGTGTAAGACATTCATGATCCATCTCAGCCCCATAGCCATTGTTCTAATTGTTGCTTGAAGATGAGCAAGCATTCTGAGTTTGGCAAGGGAAGGAGGAAGAATAGAGGGAAAAAGACAACAATAATGAAGATGAACTACAAGGTTGTAGAATTCCTTTTTCTCCTTAATTGTTTCCAGCACTTAAATTGCATGATTGTCTTCATATTTTTTTTTTCTGTTTACATGTGTGTATGAATAAAGCATAGATTGAATCTTGATTTGCAACATGGTGCTGTGCCATTATGATTTCCAACTTGAGTTTTGTGAATTCAAAAGCAATAAAGTATCATGATCATAAACAAACAAGGAATTAAAGAAGAATTTAGCATGTGCATAAAAGTATTGGAAAGCTAGTATGTTTGATTGTTGCTTAATTGCATTGGATTTTATTTAATTGAAGTTTTCATCTAGGACATTTTGTGAAATCTTTTGAAAATCATGAAAATCTTGAAGAAGCAAATACAAAATAAGGCAAGAAAAGAAAAAGGGAAAGAATGAGAAAGCTGAAGGCTCTGAGTACCAATGGCAATTTATTTGCTAAGTGCTTGTGGTGTTTATGTATCAGGCCAAATGCTTGAAAACAAAACACTTAGAAGTCAAGGCTAGGCTCAAGTGCAAAAGCACTCCCTCAAAGCTCAAGGTTCTGAGCATCAATGATTAGAGAGTCAAGAAAATAAACAAATGAGCTTAATGAAGTCCTCTAATTCAATGCTTGTGGTGCTTATGTATCAAGTGGTAATACTTGAAAACAAAGCATTTAGAAGTCGTAGCTTTGTTATTAACTCATGGGGTAAAGCACCCAAAAGGAGAAGCTAAAAAAAAAAATCAAAAGCTTGTTTCAAGGAAGAATTATAAGAAAAAGATTTCATAAATTGAGTTAGATGGAAGCATCAATCATTTACATCTCTTCTGTAATTGTAGCATGCATTGAAAACTAGCTTACCATGAAAATTGAGTTGCTATTCTTCTTACCTTGGATTGTCAATCTCTATTGCATGATTCTTTTCTTGCTTGAGGACAAGCAAGGTTTAAGTTTGGTGTTGTGATGACAGGTCATCTTAGCCTAGTTTCACTAGTCTTTTTCCTTTGTTTTCAATAGGTTTTATGCATTCTTAGGCCACAAGTAAGCCATTTGAGTAGAAATTCATGTTTCCTTAGATTCAATCAACCATGGATGAATTGATGCATTTTCATGAGTTTTTTGTGCCATAATTGCTTATATATCAAGAAGAAGAATAACTCTCATGATTATAGCATAGCTTTGATACAATTGTTGATTGATGATAGGAGGAATAAAGCTTAGAAGGAGGTTGCAAGAAGATGAAGAATGCCCTGGAGAAGAACCAACGTTTGAGCCAACGTTTGACCTCAAACGTTGAGGCAAACGTTGGCTGAAGAAGAAACTCTTGGAAGGCAACGTTTGCGCCAACGTTTGACCTCAAACGTTGAGGCAAACGTTGGCGCCTCACAGCTTGAAGGGGTATACTTCCAACAAGAATAACTTGAGCTACAGAACTCCAAATGAGGTGATTCAAGAAGCAATGGAAAGTAGGAATCAAGAGCTTTCCAAGCATATATGGCACTGCATGGTGGACACTAAAATTGAGGGAGAAAACTGCCCCGAAAATGCATAAACGAACATGGTGTCAACTTGCAGTAAGGCCAGCTGACCTCTGCACTTTCGACGGAGTATAACTCGAGCTGTGGAGCTCCAAATGATGCGCTTCCAACGGCATTGGAAAGTAGACATTCAGGGCTTTCCAACAATATATAATAGTATGGGGTGGACAATGCTTTTGAGCCTCCAGAATCTGGCGTTTTCGACCACGTTTGAGGCAAACGTCGCCTCAAACGTTGCACACCAAAGCCAGCGACCCTGTCCCCTTCAAAGGAGCATAACTTGAGTTGTAGATATCCAATTGATGTGCTTTCAGTTGCGTTGGAAAGCTGACATTCAGAGCTTTCCAACCATATATAATAGTCTATAGTGGGCATGCAATTGGCAACATTGACAAGAGGACAAAGAAGCGTTCCAAAAACTCACCTGGGAGGAGCCACGTTTGAGCTCACGTTTGACCTCAAACGCGAACTCAAACGTGAGTGACAGCAAAATGGGTTCTGCATGAGGCTAGCACATGAGGACGTTTGAGTCAACATTTGCCTCAAGCATTGACTCAAACGTAAATACCCCAAAGCCTCTCAAAACCAAGGCCATCCGGATCCATCTTCAACCCAATTTCACTCCAAAGCAAGCAAAGCCCAATTGACATCACTCAAAGGCACAAGAAACAATTTGATTAGGAATTTCATTTTCTTTGTAATTTGCTTTCAATTTCATTTTTCATTTTGTAAAAGCCTATATAAAGGCATTAGTTTCATTCCATTAAGGAGGCTGGCTCCAATAGGGAGTTTTGCACTCTTTAGTTTTCATTGTGCTCTCTCTTTTAGTTTTCATTTCTGTTTTGAATTGTGGATTGAGAATTGAAGGAATTCTGTTTCAATTTTGATCTACAATTTCTCTTGTTATTCTTCGGCAAAATTTCAGTGCATTGTGACTTGGATCTAAAGTTTTCATTCATTGCTTTCATCTTTAATTTCCTCTGCAAATTGTTCTCTGTTGGATCAAGGAAGGGCTTGAGATCTAGACTTGGTTTTCTAGTCTCATTGAGCCCCTGAGATCTTCAATTTCTCTTTCAGATTTCACAATTGAGTTGAATTTACTTGCTGTTGGATTCTTCAAGTGATTTTCCTTTCTGCTTAAGATTCGCTACAACCCATTTCATATTCTGGATTTCTGATTGTTTGCACTTTGAATTCTCTTGTTTAACTTTGAATCCCAGCATCCAATTTCCTTTATTCATCCTGCAATTTACATTTCAAGTTACTTAATCTATTGCTCTCTTTAATTCCCCTTCTCCCACTTCCCTTTACGTTCAATGCAATTTACATTCCTTGCTCTTTACGTTTCTTGTCATTTACTTTCTGCAACTTTAAATTTCTTGTCATTTACATTCTGTTGGTTACTCATCACACAATCCATTAATGTTAGCTTGACTAAACTAATCACCCACTAAAGTTGCTTGATCCATCAATCCTGTGGGATCGACCTCACTCTAAGTGAGTTATTACTACTTGATGCGACCCGTATACTTGCCGGTTGGATTGTGTGTTAAATTTGTTTCCGCAAAACACCCATCAATTTTTACAATTAGAAAAAATATTTTTTATTAAAAATTAAAAAAATAAATTTATAGATCTATTGTTTACTAGATATTGCTGGACTTTATTTTATGTTTATTATTTAAATAAAAACATTTAATAATATAATTTAATAATTCAAAAATAAAAATTTTATTTTTTTATTTTTAATTTTTTTAAAAATATTTTATTTTTTTATTCACCGGATGATGCCACACCGAGACAGTTGACTTTTTTTGGTGCACTTGTTCAGAAATTAAGAATAAATTAATTTAACAAATTTAGAATTTAATTTTTTTACTTTTTGGATCTGTTTGAATTTTTTAATTTTTACAATTAGAAAAAATATTTTTCATTTTAAAAATTTAATAAATAATAAATTTATAGATATGTTGTTTACTAGATATTGCTGGACTTGATTTTATTTTATTATTTAAATAAAAAACATTTAATAATATAATTTAAAAATTTAAAAATAATTTTTTTTAATTTTTAATTTTTTTAAAAATATTTTTTATTTTTTTATTCACCGGATGATGCTACACCGAGAAAGTTGACGTTTTTTTGCTGCACTTGTTCCTAAATTAAGCATAAATTATTTTAACAAATTTAGAATTATAATTTTTTTACTTTTTGGATATGTTTGAATTTTTTAATTTTTACAATTAGAAAAAATATTTTTTATTTTAAAAATTTAAAAAAAATAAATTTATAGATCTGTTGTTTACTAGATATTGCTGGACTTTATTTTATGTTTATTATTTAAATAAAAAACATTTAATAATATAATTTAAAAATTCAAAAATAAAAATTTATTTTTTTAAATTTCTAATTTTTATAAAAATATTTTTATTTTTTTATTCACCGGATGATGCTACACCGAGACAGTTGACTTCTTTTTGCTGCACTTGTTCAGAAATTAAGCATAAATTAATTTTAAAAATTTAGAATTTTAATTTTTTTACTTTTTCGGTATGTTTGGAATTTTTTAATTTTTTACAATTGAAAAATATTTTTTATTTTAAAAATTTAAAAAAATAATAAATTTATAGATTGTTTTTACTAGATATTACTGGACTTTATTTTATTTTTATTATTTAAATAAAAACATTTAATAATATAATTTAAAATTCAAAAATAAAAAATTTTATTTTTTTAAATTTTTAATTTTTTTAAAAATATTTTTATTTTTTTATTCACCGGATGATGCTACACCGTGACAGTTCACTTTTTTTTGCTGCACTTCTTCAGAAACTAAAATAAATTAATTTAACAAATTTAGAATTATAATTTTTTTACTTTTTGGATATGTTTTGAATTTTTTAATTTTTTACAATTAGAAAAAATATTTTTATTTTAAAAATTTAAAAAATAATAAATTTATAGATCTGTTGTTTACTAGATATTGCTGGACTTTATTTTATTTTATTATTTAAATAAAAAATATTTAATAATATAATTTAAAATTCAAAAATAAAAATTTATTTTTTTAAATTTTTTATTTTTTTAAAAATTATTTTATTTTTTTATTCACCGGATGATGCTACACCGAGACAGTTGATTTTTTTTGCTGCTCTTGTTCAGAAATTAAGCTTAAATTAATTTAAAAAATTAGAATTTTAATTTTTTACGTTTTTGATATGTTTGGAATTTTTTAATTTTTTACAATTAGAAAAAATATTTTTTATTTTAAAAATTTAAAAAAATAATAAATTTATAGATCTGTTGTTTACTAGATATTGCTGGACTTTATTTTATGTTTATTATTTAAATAAAAAACATTTAATAATATAATTTAAAAATTCAAAAATAAAAATTTTATTTTTTTATTTTTAATTTTTTTAAAAATATTTTTAGTTTTTTATTCACCGGATGATGCTACACCGAGAAGTTGAATTTTTTTGTTGCACTTGTTCAGAAATTAAGAATAAATTAATTTAAAAAATTTAGAATTTTAATTTTTTTACTTTTTGGATATGTTTGAATTTTTTAATTTTTACAATTAGAAAAATATTTTTATTTTAAAAATTAAAAAATAATAAATTTATAGATCTGTTGTTTATTAGATATTGCTGGATTTTATTTTATTTTTATTATTTAAATAAAAAACATTTAATAATATAATTTAAAATTTAAAAATAATTTTTTTTTTAATTTTTAATTTTTTTAAAAATATTTTTATTTTTTTATTCACCGGATGATGCTACACCGAGACAGTTGACTTTTTTTGCTGCACTTGTTCAGAAATTAAGCATAAATTAATTTAACAAATTTAGAATTATAATTTTTTTACTTTTTGGATATGTTTGAATTTTTTAATTTTTACAATTAGAAAAAATATTTTTTATTTTAAAAATTAAAAAAATAATAAATTTATAGATCTGTTGTTTACTAGATATTGCTGGACTTTATTTTATGTTTATTATTTAAATAAAAAACATTTAATAATATAATTTAAAAATTCAAAAATAAAAATTTATTTTTATAAATTTCTAATTTTTTTAAAAATATTTTTATTTTTTATTCACCGAATGATGCTACACCGAGACAGTTGACATCTTTTTGCTGCACTTGTTCAGAAATTAAGCATAAATTAATTTTAAAAATTTAGAATTTTAATTTTTTTACTTTTTCGGTATGTTTGGAATTTTTTAATTTTTACAATTAGAAAAAATATTTTTTATTTTAAAAATTTAAAAAAATAATAAATTTATAGATCTGTTGTTTACTAGATATTGCTGGACTTTATTTTATTTTTATTATTTTAATAAAATACATTTAATAATATAATTTAAAATTCAAAAAAAAAATTTTATATTTTTAATTTTTAATTTTTTAAAAATATTTTTATTTTTTATTCACCGGATGATGCCACACCGAGAGAGTTGAGTTTTTTTTGCTGCACTTGTTCAGAAATTAAGAATAAATTAATTTAACAAATTTAGAATTTAATTTTTTTTACTTTTTGGATCTGTTTTGAATTTTTTGAATTTTTTACAATTAGAAAAAATATTTTTTCATTTTAAAAATTTAATAAATAATAAATTTATAGATATGTTGTTTACTAGATATTGCTGGACTTGATTTTATTTTTATTATTTAAATAAAAACATTTAATAATATAATTTAAAAATTTAAAAATAAAATTTTTTTTAATTTTTAATTTTTTTAAAAATATTTTTATTTTTTATTCACCGGATGATGCTACACTGTGACAGTTGACTTTTTTTGCTGCACTTATTCCTAAATTAAGCATAAATTAATTTAACAAGTTTAGAATTATAATTTTTTTACTTTTTGGATATGTTTTGGAATTTTTTAATTTTTACAATTAGAAAAAATATTTTTTATTTTAAAATTCAAAAAAAAAAATTTATAGATCTGTTGTTTACTAGATATTGCTGGACTTTATTTTATGTTTATTATTTAAATAAAAAACATTTAATAATATAATTTAAAAATTCAAAAATAAAAATTTATTTTTTTAATTTTCTAATTTTTTTAAAAATATTTTTTACTTTTTTATTCACCGAATGATGCTACACCGAGAGAGTTGACATCTTTTTGCTGCACTTGTTAAGAAATTAAGCATAAATTAATTTAAAAATTTAGAATTTTACTTTTTTTACTTTTTCGGTATGTTTGGAATTTTTTAATTATTTACAATTAGAAAAAATATTTTTTATTTTAAAAATTTAAAAAATAATAAATTTATAAATCTGTTGTTTACTAGATATTGCTGGACTTTATTTTATTTTATTATTTTAATAAAATACATTTAATAATATAATTTAAAATTCAAAAAAAAAATTTCATATTTTTATTTTTAATTTTTTTAAAAATATTTTTTATTTTTTATTCACCGGATGATGCCACACCGAGACAGTTGACTTTTTTTTGCTGCACTTGTTCAGAAATTAAGAATAAATTAATTTAACAAATTTAGAATTTAATTTTTTTACCTTTTGGATCTGTTTTGAATTTTTTAATTTTTTACAATTAGAAAAAGTATTTTTCATTTTAAAAATTTAATAAAAAATAAATTTATAGATATGTTGTTTACTAGATATTGCTGGACTTGATTTTATTTTTATTATTTAAATAAAAACGTTTAATAATATAATTTAAAATTAAAAATAAAATTTTTTTAAAATTTTTAATTTTTTTAAAATATTTTTATTTTTTATTCACCGGATGATGCTACACTGTGACAGTTGACTTTTTTTTGCTGCACTTGTTCCTAAATTAAGCATAAATTAATTTAACAAGTTTAGAATTATAATTTTTTTACTTTTTGGATATGTTTGAATGTTTTAATTTTTTACAATTAGAAAAAATATTTTTTATTTTAAAATAAAAAAAATAAATTTATAAATCTGTTGTTTACTAGATATTGCTGGACTTTATTTTATGTTTATTATTTAAATAAAAAACATTTAATAATATAATTTAAAATTCAAAAATAAAAATTTATTTTTTTAATTTTCTAATTTTTTTAAAAATATTTTTTACTTTTTTATTCACCGGATGATGCTACACCGAGAGAGTTGACATCTTTTTGCTGCACTTGTTAAGAAATTAAGCATAAATTAATTTAAAAATTTAGAATTTTACTTTTTTTACTTTTTCGGTATGTTTGGAATTTTTTAATTATTTACAATTAGAAAAAATATTTTTTATTTTAAAAATTTAAAAAAATAATAAATTTATAGATCTGTTGTTTACTAGATATTGCTGGACTTTATTTTATTTTTATTATTTAATAAAATACATTTAATAATATAATTTAAAATTCAAAAAAAAAATTTCATATTTTTAAATTTTTAATTTTTTTAAAATATTTTTTATTTTTTATTCACCGGATGATGCCACACCGAGACAGTTGACTTTTTTTTGCTGCACTTGTTCAGAAATTAAGAATAAATTAATTTAACAAATTTAGAATTTAATTTTTTTACTTTTTGGATCTGTTTTGAATTTTTTAATTTTTACAATTAGAAAAAATATTTTTCATTTTAAAAATTTAATAAATAATAAATTTATAGATATGTTGTTTACTAGATATTGCTGGACTTGATTTTATTTTATTATTTAAATAAAAACATTTAATAATATAATTTAAAATTAAAAATAAAATTTTTTTTAATTTTTAATTTTTTTAAAAATATTTTTATTTTTTTATTCACCGGATGATGCTACACTGTGACAGTTGACTTTTTTTTGCTGCACTTGTTCCTAAATTAAGCATAAATTAATTTAACAAGTTTAGAATTATAATTTTTTTACTTTTTGGATATGTTTGAATTTTTTAATTTTTTACAATTAGAAAAAATATTTTTTATTTTAAAATACAAAAAAAATAAATTTATAGATCTGTTGTTTACTAGATATTGCTGGACTTTATTTTATGTTTATTATTTAAATAAAAAACATTTAATAATATAATTTAAAAATTCAAAAATAAAAATTTATTTTTTTATTTTCTAATTTTTTTAAAAATATTTTTTACTTTTTTATTCACCGGATGATGCTACACCGAGAGAGTTGACATCTTTTTGCTGCACTTGTTAAGAAATTAAGCATAAATTAATTTAAAAAATTTAGAATTTTACTTTTTTACTTTTTCGGTATGTTTGGAATTTTTTAATTATTTACAATTAGAAAAAATATTTTTTATTTTAAAAATTTAAAAAATAATAAATTTATAGATCTGTTGTTTACTAGATATTGCTGGACTTTATTTTATTTTATTATTTAATAAAATACATTTAATAATATAATTTAAAATTCAAAAAAAAAATTTCATATTTTTAATTTTTAATTTTTTTAAAAATATTTTTTATTTTTTATTCACCGGATGATGCACACCGAGACAGTTGACTTTTTTTTGCTGCACTTGTTCAGAAATTAAGAATAAATTAATTTAACAAATTTAGAATTTAATTTTTTTACTTTTTGGATCTGTTTGAATTTTTTAATTTTTTACAATTAGAAAAAATATTTTTTATTTTAAAAATTTAATAAATAATAAATTTATAGATATGTTGTTTACTAGATATTGCTGGACTTGATTTTATTTTTATTATTTAAATAAAAACATTTAATAATATAATTTAAAATTAAAAATAATTTTTTTTTTTAATTTTTAATTTTTTTAAAAATATTTTTATTTTTTATTCACCGGATGATGCTACACCGAGACAGTTGACTTTTTTTTGCTGCACTTGTTTCTAAAATTAAGCATAAATTAATTTAACAAATTTAGAATTATAATTTTTTTACTTTTTGGATATGTTTGGAATTTTTTAATTTTTACAATTAGAAAAAATATTTTTTATTTTAAAAATTAAAAAAAATAAATTTATAGATCTGTTGTTTACTAGATATTGCTGGACTTTATTTTATGTTTATTATTTAAATAAAAACCATTTAATAATATAATATAAAATTCAAAAATAAAAATTTATTTTTTTAAATTTATAATTTTTTAAAATATTTTTTATTTTTTATTCACCGGATGATGCTACACCGAGACAGTTGACATCGTTTTGCTGCACTTGTTCAGAAATTAAGCATAAATTAATTTTAAAAAATTTAGAATTTTAATTTTTTTACTTTTTCGGTATGTTTGGAATTTTTTAATTTTTACTATTAGAAAAAATATTTTTTATTTTAAAATTTACAAATAATAAATTTATAGATCTGTTGTTTACTAGATATTGCTAGACTTTATTTTATGTTTATTATTTAAAAAAACATTTAATTATATAATTTAAAATTTAAAAATACATTTTTTTAATTTTTAATTTTTTTAAAATATTTTTATTTTTTATTCACCGGATGATGCTACACCGAGACAGTTGACTTTTTTTTGCTGCACTACTTCAGAAATTAAGAATAAATTAATTTAAAAATTTAGAATTTAATTTTTTTACTTCTTGGATATGTTTGAATTTTTTAATTTTTACAATTAGAAAAAATATTTTTTATTTTAAAAATTTAAAAAAGTAATAAATTTATAGATCTGTTGTTTACTAGATATTGCTGGACTTTATTTTATGTTTATTATTTAAATAAAAAAATTTAATAATATAATTTAAAAATTCAAAAATAAAAATTTTATTTTTTTATTTTTAATTTTTTTAAAATATTTTTTTTTTTTATTCACCGGATGATGCAACACCGAGACAGTTGACTTTTTTTGCTGCACTTGTTAAGAAATTAAGAATAAATTAATTTAGCAAATTTAGAATTTTAATTTTTTTACTTTTTGGATATGTTTGAATTTTTTAATTTTTTACAATTAGAAAAAATATTTTTTATTTTAAAAATTTAAAAAATAATAAATTTATAGATCTGTTGTTTACTAGATATTGCTAGACTTTATTTTATGTTTATTATTTAAATAAAAACATTTAATAATATAATTTAAAATTCAAAAATAAAATTTTATTTTTTTATTTTTATTTTTTTAAAATATTTTTATTTTTTATTCACCGGATGATGCTACACCGAGACAGTTGACTTTTTTTGCTGCACTTGTTCAGAAATTAAGAATAAATTAATTTAAAAAATTTAGAATTTTAATTTTTTTACTTTTTGGATATGTTTGGAATTTTTTAATTTTTACAATTAGAAAAAATATTTTTTATTTTAAAAATTTAAAAAAAATAAATTTATAGATCTGTTGTTTACTAGATATTGCTGGACTTTATTTTATTTTTATTATTTAAATAAAAACATTTAATAATATAATTTAAAATTCAAAAAAAAAATTTTATTTTTTAATTTTTAATTTTTTTAAAATATTTTTATTTTTTATTCACCGGATGATGCTACACCGAGACAGTTGACTTTTTTTTGCTGCACTTGTTCAGAAATTAAGAATAAATTAATTTAAAAAATTTAGAATTTTAATTTTTTTACTTTTTGGATATGTTTGGAATTTTTTAATTTTTACAATTAGAAAAAATATTTTTTCATTTTAAAAATTTAAAAAATAATAAATTTATAGATCTGTTGTTTACTAGATATTGCTGGACTTGATTTTATTTTATTATTTAAATAAAAAACATTTAATAATATAATTTAAAATTAAAAATAAAAATTTTTTTTTAATTTTTAATTTTTTTAAAAATATTTTTATTTTTTTATTCACCGGATGATGCTACACCGAGACAGTTGACTTTTTTTTGCTGCACTTGTTCAGAAATTAAGAATAAATTAATTTAAAAAATTTAGAATTTAATTTTTTTATTTTTGGATATGTTGGAATTTTTTAATTTTTACAATTAGAAAAATATTTTTTATTTTAAAAATTAAAAAAAATAAATTTATAGATCTGTTGTTTACTAGATATTGCTGGACTTTATTTTATGTTTATTATTTAAAAAAAACATTTAATAATATAATTTAAAATTCAAAAATAAAAATTTATTTTTTTATTTTTAATTTTTTTAAAAATATTTTTATTTTTTTATTCACCGGATGATGCTACACCGAGACAGTTGACTTTTTTTGCTGCACTTGTTCAGAAATTAAGCATAAATTAATTTAAAAAATTTAGAATTTTAATTTTTTTACTTTTTGGTATGTTTGGAATTTTTTAATTTTTTACAATTAGAAAAAATATTTTTTATTTTAAAAATTTAAAAAAAATAAATTTATAGATCTGTTGTTTACTAGATATTGCTGGACTTTATTTTATGTTTATTATTTAAATAAAAACATTTAATAATATAATTTAAAATTAAAAATAAAATTTTATTTTATTTTTAATTTTTTTAAAATATTTTTATTTTTTATTCACCGGATGATGCTACACCGAGACAGTTGACTTTTTTTGCTGCACTTTTCAGAAATTAAGAATAAATTAATTTAACAAATTTAGAATTTAATTTTTTTACTTTTTGGATATGTTTGGAATTTTTTAATTTTTACAATTAGAAAAAATATTTTTTATTTTAAAAATTTAAAAAATAATAAATTTATAGATCTGTTGTTTACTAGATATTGCTGGACTTTATTTTATGTTTATTATTTAAATAAAAAAATTTAATAATATAATTTAAAATTCAAAAATAAAAATTTTATTTTTTTATTTTTAATTTTTTTAAAATATTTTTATTTTTTATTCACCGGATGATGCTACACCGAGACAGTTGACTTTTTTTTGCTGCACTTGTTCAAAATTAAGAATAAATTAATTTAAAAAATTTAGAATTTTAATTTTTTTACTTTTTGGATATGTTTGGAATTTTTTAATTTTTACAATTAGAAAAAATATTTTTTATTTTAAAAATTTAAAAAATAATAAATTTATAGATCTGTTGTTTACTAGATATTGTGGACTTTATTTTATTTTTATTATTTAAATAAAAAACATTTAATAATATAATTTAAAATTCAAAAATAAAAATTTTATTTTTATTTTTAATTTTTTAAAATATTTTTATTTTTTATTCACCGGATGATGCTACACCGAGACAGTTGACTTTTTTTTGCTGCACTTGTTCAGAAATTAAGAATAAATTAATTTAAAAAATTTAGAATTTTAATTTTTTTACTTTTTGGATATGTTTGGAATTTTTTAATTTTTACAATTAGAAAAAATATTTTTTATTTTAAAAATTTAAAAAAAATAAATTTATAGATCTGTTGTTTACTAGATATTCTGGATTTATTTTATGTTTATTATTTAAATAAAAACATTTAATAATATATTTAATAATTCAAAAATAAAAATTTTATTTTTTTATTTTTAATTTTTTTAAAATATTTTTATTTTTTATTCACCGGATGATGCTACACCGAGACAGTTACTTTTTTTTGCACACTTGTTCAGAAATCAAGAATAAATTAATTTAAAAAATTTAGAATTTTAATTTTTTTACTTTTTGGATATGTTTGGAATTTTTTAATTTTTACAATTAGAAAAATATTTTTTATTTTAAAAATTTAAAGAAAATAATAAATTTATAGATCTGTTGTTTACTAGATATTGTTGGACTTTATTTTATTTTATTATTTAAATAAAAAACATTTAATAATATAATTTAAAAATTCAAAAATAAAAATTTTATTTTTTAATTTTTATTTTTTAAAATATTTTTATTTTTTATTCACCGGATGATGCTACACTGAGACAGTTGACTTTTTTTTGCTACACTTGTTCAGAAATTAAGAATAAATTAATTTAAAAAATTTAGAATTTTAATTTTTTTACTTTTTGGATATGTTTGAATTTTTTAATTTTTACAATTAGAAAAAATATTTTTTATTTTAAAAATTAAAAAAAATAAATTTATAGATCTGTTGTTTACTAGATATTGCTGGACTTTATTTTATGTTTATTATTTAAATAAAAACATTTAATAATATAATTTAATAATTCAAAAATAAAAATTTTATTTTTTTATTTTTAATTTTTTTAAAAATATTTTATTTTTTATTCACCGGATGATGCTACACCGAGACAGTTGACTTTTTTTGCTGCACTTGTTCAGAAATTAAGAATAAATTAATTTAAAAAATTTAGAATTTTAATTTTTTTACTTTTTGGATATGTTTGGAATTTTTTAATTTTTACAATTAGAAAAAATATTTTTTATTTTAAAAATTTAAAAAAATAATAAATTTATAGATCTGTTGTTTACTAGATATTGCTGGACTTTATTTTATTTTATTATTTAAATAAAAACATTTAATAATATAATTTAAAATTCAAAAATAAAAATTTTATTTTTTATTTTTAATTTTTTTAAAATATTTTTATTTTTTTATTCACCGGATGATGCTACACCGAGACAGTTGACTTTTTTTTGCTGCACTTGTTCAGAAATTAAGAATAAATTAATTTAAAAAATTTAGAATTTTAATTTTTTTACTTTTTGGATATGTTTGGAATTTTTTAATTTTTACAATTAGAAAAAATATTTTTTATTTTAAAAATTTAAAAAAAATAAATTTATAGATCTGTTGTTTACTAGATATTGCTGGACTTTATTTTATGTTTATTATTTAAATAAAAACATTTAATAATATAATTTAATAATTCAAAAATAAAAATTTTATTTTTTTATTTTTAATTTTTTTAAAATATTTTTATTTTTTATTCACCGGATGATGCTACACCGAGACAGTTGACTTTTTTTTGCTGCACTTGTTCAGAAATTAAGAATAAATTAATTTAAAAAATTTAGAATTTTAATTTTTTTACTTTTTGGTATGTTTGGAATTTTTTAATTTTTTACAATTAGAAAAATATTTTTTATTTTAAAAATTTAAAGAAAATAATAAATTTATAGATCTGTTGTTTACTAGATATTGCTGGACTTTATTTTATTTTTATTATTTAAATAAAAAACATTTAATAATATAATTTAAAAATTCAAAAATAAAAATTTTATTTTTTTATTTTTATTTTTTTAAAATATTTTTATTTTTTATTCACCGGATGATGCTACACCGAGACAGTTGACTTTTTTTTGCTGCACTTGTTCAGAAATTAAGAATAAATTAATTTAAAAAATTTAGAATTTTAATTTTTTTACTTTTTGGATATGTTTGGAATTTTTTAATTTTTACAATTAGAAAAAATATTTTTTATTTTAAAAATTAAAAAAAATAAATTTATAGATCTGTTGTTTACTAGATATTGCTGGACTTTATTTTATGTTTATTATTTAAATAAAAAACATTTAATAATATAATTTAATAATTCAAAAATAAAAATTTTATTTTTTTATTTTTAATTTTTTTAAAATATTTTATTTTTTTATTCACCGGATGATGCTACACCGAGACAGTTGACTTTTTTTGCTGCACTTGTTCAGAAATTAAGAATAAATTAATTTAAAAAATTTAGAATTTTAATTTTTTTACTTTTTGGATATGTTTGGAATTTTTTAATTTTTACAATTAGAAAAATATTTTTTATTTTAAAAATTAAAAAAAATAAATTTATAGATCTGTTGTTTACTAGATATTGCTGGACTTTATTTTATGTTTATTATTTAAATAAAAAACATTTAATAATATAATTTAAAATTCAAAAATAAAAATTTTATTTTTTTATTTTTAATTTTTTTAAAATATTTTATTTTTTTATTCACCGGATGATGCTACACCGAGACAGTTGACTTTTTTTTGCTGCACTTGTTCAGAAATTAAGAATAAATTAATTTAAAAAATTTAGAATTTTAATTTTTTTACTTTTTGGATATGTTTGGAATTTTTTAATTTTTACAATTAGAAAAAATATTTTTTATTTTAAAAATTTAAAAAATAATAAATTTATAGATCTGTTGTTTACTAGATATTGCTGGACTTTATTTTATTTTATTATTTAAATAAAAACATTTAATAATATAATTTAAAATTCAAAAATAAAAATTTTATTTTTTTATTTTTAATTTTTTAAAAATATTTTTATTTTTTATTCACCGGATGATGCTACACCGAGACAGTTGACTTTTTTTTGCTGCACTTGTTCAGAAATTAAGAATAAATTAATTTAAAAAATTTAGAATTTTAATTTTTTTACTTTTTGGATATGTTTGGAATTTTTTAATTTTTACAATTAGAAAAATATTTTTTATTTTAAAAATTTAAAAAAAATAAATTTATAGATCTGTTGTTTACTAGATATTGCTGGACTTTATTTTATGTTTATTATTTAAATAAAAACATTTAATAATATAATTTAATAATTCAAAAATAAAAATTTTATTTTTTTATTTTTAATTTTTTTAAAATATTTTATTTTTTTATTCACCGGATGATGCTACACCGAGACAGTTGACTTTTTTTTGCTGCACTTGTTCAGAAATTAAGAATAAATTAATTTAAAAAATTTAGAATTTTAATTTTTTTACTTTTTGGATATGTTTGGAATTTTTTAATTTTTACAATTAGAAAAATATTTTTTATTTTAAAAATTTAAAGAAAATAATAAATTTATAGATCTGTTGTTTACTAGATATTGCTGGACTTTATTTTATTTTATTATTTAAATAAAAAACATTTAATAATATAATTTAAAATTCAAAAATAAAAATTTTATTTTTTTATTTTTAATTTTTTTAAAATATTTTTATTTTTTATTCACCGGATGATGCTACACCGAGACAGTTGACTTTTTTTTGCTGCACTTGTTCAGAAATTAAGAATAAATTAATTTAAAAAATTTAGAATTTTAATTTTTTTACTTTTTGGATATGTTTGGAATTTTTTAATTTTTACAATTAGAAAAAATATTTTTTATTTTAAAAATTTAAAAAAATAAAAATTTATAGATCTGTTGTTTACTAGATATTGTGGACTTTATTTTATTTTATTATTTAAATAAAAAACATTTAATAATATAATTTAAAATTCAAAAATAAAAATTTATTTTTTTATTTTTAATTTTTTAAAAATATTTTTTTTTTTATTCACCGGATGATGCTACACCGAGACAGTTGACTTTTTTTTGCTGCACTTGTTCAGAAATTAAGAATAAATTAATTTAAAAAATTTAGAATTTTAATTTTTTTACTTTTTGGATATGTTTGGAATTTTTTAATTTTTACAATTAGAAAAAATATTTTTTATTTTAAAAATTAAAAAAAATAAATTTATAGATCTGTTGTTTACTAGATATTGCTGGACTTTATTTTATGTTTATTATTTAAATAAAAACATTTAATAATATAATTTAATAATTCAAAAATAAAAATTTTATTTTTTTATTTTTAATTTTTTAAAATATTTTATTTTTTTATTCACCGGATGATGCTACACCGAGACAGTTGACTTTTTTTGCTGCACTTGTTCAGAAATTAAGAATAAATTAATTTAAAAAATTTAGAATTTTAATTTTTTTACTTTTTGGATATGTTTGGAATTTTTTAATTTTTACAATTAGAAAAAATATTTTTTATTTTAAAAATTAAAAAATAATAAATTTATAGATCTGTTGTTTACTAGATATTGCTGGACTTTATTTTATTTTTATTATTTAAATAAAAACATTTAATAATATAATTTAAAAATTCAAAAATAAAAATTTTATTTTTTATTTTTAATTTTTTAAAAATATTTTTATTTTTTTATTCACCGGATGATGCTACACCGAGACAGTTGACTTTTTTTTGCTGCACTTGTTCAGAAATTAAGAATAAATTAATTTAAAAATTTAGAATTTTAATTTTTTTACTTTTTGGATATGTTTGGAATTTTTTAATTTTTACAATTAGAAAAATATTTTTTATTTTAAAAATTTAAAAAATAATAAATTTATAGATCTGTTGTTTACTAGATATTGCTGGACTTTATTTTATTTTATTATTTAAATAAAAACATTTAATAATATAATTTAAAATTCAAAATAAAAATTTTATTTTTTTTTTTTATTTTTTAAAATATTTTATTTTTTATTCACCGATGATGCTACACGAGACAGTTGACTTTTTTTTGCTGCACTTGTTCAGAAATTAAGAATAAATTAATTTAAAAATTTAGAATTTTAATTTTTTTACTTTTTGGATATGTTTGAATTTTTTAATTTTTACAATTAGAAAAATATTTTTTATTTTAAAAATTAAAAAAAATAAATTTATAGATCTGTTGTTTACTAGATATTGCTGGACTTTATTTTATGTTTATTATTTAAATAAAAACATTTAATAATATAATTTAATAATTCAAAAATAAAAATTTTATTTTTTTATTTTTAATTTTTTTAAAATATTTTATTTTTTTATTCACCGGATGATGCTACACCGAGACAGTTGACTTTTTTTTGCTGCACTTGTTCAGAAATTAAGAATAAATTAATTTAAAAAATTTAGAATTTTAATTTTTTTACTTTTTGGATATGTTTGGAATTTTTTAATTTTTTACAATTAGAAAAATATTTTTTATTTTAAAAATTTAAAAAATAATAAATTTATAGATCTGTTGTTTACTAGATATTGCTGGACTTTATTTTATTTTTATTATTTAAATAAAAACATTTAATAATATAATTTAAAATTCAAAAATAAAATTTTATTTTTTTATTTTTAATTTTTTAAAATATTTTTATTTTTTATTCACCGGATGATGCTACACCGAGACAGTTGACTTTTTTTTGCTGCACTTGTTCAGAAATTAAGAATAAATTAATTTAAAAAATTTAGAATTTTAATTTTTTTACTTTTTGGATATGTTTGGAATTTTTTAATTTTTACAATTAGAAAAAATATTTTTTATTTTAAAAATTTAAAAAAAATAAATTTATAGATCTGTTGTTTACTAGATATTGCTGGACTTTATTTTATGTTTATTATTTAAATAAAAACATTTAATAATATAATTTAATAATTCAAAAATAAAAATTTTATTTTTTTATTTTTAATTTTTTTAAAATATTTTATTTTTTTATTCACCGGATGATGCTACACCGAGACAGTTGACTTTTTTTTGCTGCACTTGTTCAGAAATTAAGAATAAATTAATTTAAAAAATTTAGAATTTTAATTTTTTTACTTTTTGGATATGTTTGGAATTTTTTAATTTTTACAATTAGAAAAAATATTTTTTATTTTAAAAATTTAAAAAAATAATAAATTTATAGATCTGTTGTTTACTAGATATTGCTGGACTTTATTTTATTTTTATTATTTAAATAAAAAACATTTAATAATATAATTTAAAATTCAAAAATAAAAATTTTATTTTTTTATTTTTAATTTTTTTAAAAATATTTTATTTTTTTATTCACCGGATGATGCTACACCGAGACAGTTGACTTTTTTTTGCTGCACTTGTTCAGAAATTAAGAATAAATTAATTTAAAAAATTTAGAATTTTAATTTTTTTACTTTTTGGATATGTTTGGAATTTTTTAATTTTTACAATTAGAAAAAATATTTTTTATTTTAAAAATTTAAAAAAAATAAATTTATAGATCTGTTGTTTACTAGATATTGCTGGACTTTATTTTATTTTATTATTTAAATAAAAACATTTAATAATATAATTTAAAATTCAAAAATAAAAATTTTATTTTTTTATTTTTAATTTTTTAAAAATATTTTATTTTTTTATTCACCGGATGATGCTACACCGAGACAGTTGACTTTTTTTGCTGCACTTGTTCAGAAATTAAGAATAAATTAATTTAAAAAATTTAGAATTTTAATTTTTTTACTTTTTGGATATGTTTGGAATTTTTTAATTTTTACAATTAGAAAAATATTTTTTATTTTAAAAATTTAAAAAAAATAAATTTATAGATCTGTTGTTTACTAGATATTGCTGGACTTTATTTTATTTTATTATTTAAATAAAAACATTTAATAATATAATTTAAAAATTCAAAAATAAAATTTTATTTTTTATTTTTAATTTTTTAAAATATTTTTATTTTTTATTCACCGGATGATGCTACACCGAGACAGTTGACTTTTTTTGCTGCACTTGTTCAGAAATTAAGAATAAATTAATTTAAAAAATTTAGAATTTTAATTTTTTTACTTTTTGGATATGTTTGGAATTTTTTAATTTTTACAATTAGAAAAAATATTTTTTATTTTAAAAATTTAAAAAAAATAAATTTATAGATCTGTTGTTTACTAGATATTGCTGGATTTATTTTATGTTTATTATTTAAATAAAAACATTTAATAATATAATTTAAAATTCAAAAATAAAAATTTTATTTTTTTATTTTTAATTTTTTTAAAATATTTTTATTTTTTATTCACCGGATGATGCTACACCGAGACAGTTGACTTTTTTTGCTGCACTTGTTCAGAAATTAAGAATAAATTAATTTAAAAAATTTAGAATTTTAATTTTTTTACTTTTTGGATATGTTTGGAATTTTTTAATTTTTACAATTAGAAAAATATTTTTTATTTTAAAAATTTAAAAAAATAATAAATTTATAGATCTGTTGTTTACTAGATATTGCTGGACTTTATTTTATTTTATTATTTAAATAAAAACATTTAATAATATAATTTAAAATTCAAAAATAAAAATTTTATTTTTTTATTTTTAATTTTTTTAAAATATTTTTATTTTTTATTCACCGGATGATGCTACACCGAGACAGTTGACTTTTTTTTGCTGCACTTGTTCAGAAATTAAGAATAAATTAATTTAAAAAATTTAGAATTTTAATTTTTTTACTTTTTGGATATGTTTGGAATTTTTTAATTTTTACAATTAGAAAAAATATTTTTTATTTTAAAAATTTAAAAAAAATAAATTTATAGATCTGTTGTTTACTAGATATTGCTGGACTTTATTTTATTTTATTATTTAAATAAAAAACATTTAATAATATAATTTAAAATTCAAAAATAAAAATTTTATTTTTTTATTTTTATTTTTTTAAAAATATTTTTATTTTTTATTCACCGGATGATGCTACACCGAGACAGTTGACTTTTTTTGCTGCACTTGTTCAGAAATTAAGAATAAATTAATTTAAAAAATTTAGAATTTTAATTTTTTTACTTTTTGGATATGTTTGGAATTTTTTAATTTTTACAATTAGAAAAAATATTTTTTATTTTAAAAATTTAAAAAAAATAAATTTATAGATCTGTTGTTTACTAGATATTGCTGGACTTTATTTTATTTTATTATTTAAATAAAAAACATTTAATAATATAATTTAAAATTCAAAAATAAAAATTTTATTTTTTTATTTTTAATTTTTTAAAAATATTTTATTTTTTTATTCACCGGATGATGCTACACCGAGACAGTTGACTTTTTTTTGCTGCACTTGTTCAGAAATTAAGAATAAATTAATTTAAAAAATTTAGAATTTTAATTTTTTTACTTTTTGGATATGTTTGGAATTTTTTAATTTTTACAATTAGAAAAAATATTTTTTATTTTAAAAATTAAAAAAAATAAATTTATAGATCTGTTGTTTACTAGATATTACTGGATTTATTTTATGTTTATTATTTAAATAAAAACATTTAATAATATAATTTAATAATTCAAAAATAAAAATTTTATTTTTTTATTTTTAATTTTTTTAAAATATTTTATTTTTTTATTCACCGGATGATGCTACACCGAGACAGTTGACTTTTTTTGCTGCACTTGTTCAGAAATTAAGAATAAATTAATTTAAAAAATTTAGAATTTTAATTTTTTTACTTTTTGGATATGTTTGGAATTTTTTAATTTTTACAATTAGAAAAAATATTTTTTATTTTAAAAATTTAAAGAAAATAATAAATTTATAGATCTGTTGTTTACTAGATATTGCTGGACTTTATTTTATTTTTATTATTTAAATAAAAAACATTTAATAATATAATTTAAAAATTCAAAAATAAAAATTTTATTTTTTTTATTTTTAATTTTTTTAAAAAATTTTTATTTTTTTATTCACCAGATGATGCTACACCGAGACAGTTGACTTTTTTTTGCTACACTTGTTCAGAAATCAAGAATAAATTAATTTAAAAAATTTAGAATTTTAATTTTTTTACTTTTTGGATATGTTTGGAATTTTTTAATTTTTGATGACAGGTCATCTTAGCCTAGTTTCACTAGTCTTTTTCCTTTGTTTTCAATAGGTTTTATGCATTCTTAGGCCACAAGTAAGCCATTTGGGTAGAAATTCATGTTTCCTTAGATTCAATCAACCATGGATGAATTGATGCATTTTCATGAGTTTTTTGTGCCATAATTGCTTATATATCAAGAAGAAGAATAACTCTCATGATTATAGCATAGCTTTGATACAATTGTTGATTGATGATAGGAGGAATAAAGCTTGGAAGGAGGTTGCAAGAAGATGAAGAATGCCCTGGAGAAGAACCAACGTTTGAGCCAACGTTTGACCTCAAACGTTGAGGCAAACGTTGGCTGAAGAAGAAACTCTTGGAAGGCAACGTTTGCGCCAACGTTTGACCTCAAACGTTGAGGCAAACGTTGGCGCCTCACAGCTTGAAGGGGTATACTTCCAACAAGAATAACTTGAGCTACAGAACTCCAAATGAGGTGATTCAAGAAGCAATGGAAAGTAGGAATCAAGAGCTTTTCAAGAATATATGGCACTGCATGGTGGACACTAAAATTGAGGGAGAAAACTGCCCCGAAAATGCATAAACGAACATGGTGTCAACTTGCAGTAAGGCCAGCTGACCTCTGCACCTTCGACGGAGTATAACTCGAGCTGTGGAGCTCCAAATGATGCGCTTTCAACGGCATTGGAAAGTAGACATTCAGGGCTTTCCAACAATATATAATAGTATAGGGTGGACAATGCTTTTGAGCCTCCAGAATCTGGCATTTTCGACCACGTTTGAGGCAAACGTCGCCTCAAACGTTGCACACCAAAGCCAGCGACCCTATCCCCTTCAAAGGAGCATAACTTGAGTTGTAGATATCCAATTGATGTGCTTCTAGTTGCGTTGATGAAACTAATAGTCTATAGTGGGCATGCAATTGGCAACATTGACAAGAGGACAAAGAAGCGTTCCAAAAACTCACCTGGGAGGAGCCACGTTTGAGCTCACGTTTGACCTCAAACGCGAACTCAAACGTGAGTGACAGCAAAATGGGTTCTGCATGAGGCTAGCACATGAGGACGTTTGAGTCAACGTTTGCCTCAAGCATTGACTCAAACGTAAATACCCCAAAGCCTCTCAAAACCAAGGCCATCCGGATCCATCTTCAACCCAATTTCACTCCAAAGCAAGCAAAGCCCAATTGACATCACTCAAAGGCACAAGAAACAATTTGATTAGGAATTTCATTTTCTTTGTAATTTGCTTTCAATTTCATTTTTCATTTTGTAAAAGCCTATATAAAGGCATTAGTTTCATTCCATTAAGGAGGCTGGCTCCAATAGGGAGTTTTGCACTCTTTAGTTTTCATTGTGCTCTCTCTTTTAGTTTTCATTTCTGTTTTGAATTGTGGATTGAGAATTGAAGGAATTCTGTTTCAATTTTGATCTACAATTTCTCTTGTTATTCTTCGGCAAAATTTCAGTGCATTGTGACTTGGATCTAAAGTTTTCATTCATTGCTTTCATCTTTAATTTCCTCTGCAAATTGTTCTCTGCTGGATCAAGGAAGGGCTTGAGATCTAGACTTGGTTTTCTAGTCTCATTGAGCCCCTGAGATCTTCAATTTCTCTTTCAGATTTCACAATTGAGTTGAATTTACTTGCTGTTGGATTCTTCAAGTGATTTTCCTTTCTGCTTAAGATTCGCTGCAACCCATTTCATATTCTGGATTTCTGATTGTTTGCACTTTGAATTCTCTTGTTTAACTTTGAATCCCAGCATCCAATTTCCTTTATTCATCCTGCAATTTACATTTCCAATTACTTAATCTATTGCTCTCTTTAATTCCCCTTCTCCCACTTCTCTTTACGTTCAATGCAATTTACATTCCTTGCTCTTTACGTTTCTTGTCATTTACTTTCTGCAACTTTAAATTTCTTGTCATTTACATTCTGTTGGTTACTCATCACACAATCCATTAATGTTAGCTTGACTAAACTAATCACCCACTAAAGTTGCTTGATCCATCAATCCCTGTGGGATCAACCTCACTCTAAGTGAGTTATTACTACTTGATGCGACCCGGTATACTTGCCGGTTGGATTTGTGTGTTGGAAATTCGTTTTCCGCAAAAACACCCATCAAGTTTTTGGCGCCGTTGCCGGGGATTGATTTAGATCAACAATGATTAAGTGGGTGAGAAGTCTAGATGAAGCATTTTTTTGTTTTTGTTCTCTATTTTAAATTGATAGCAAGGTGTTTGAGTTATTGCCTCACTAAGAAATTCTATCTCTGTGACATGAATTTCAAATTTCATTGATGTTTACAAAATACAAATGGAGTTCAACTCATCTTATGGTCAAACAAAATTTTATGGGATATCACCCACCATCACCGATCTCTAATGGTGTTTGGGAATATCACCAAAAAAATACAAATCCTAAGCACTCCAATCCATGGAGATTTGCTTCACAGACACAAGATGAGCAAGAAAACCATATGGGATACTTCCCTCCACCACAAAATGATGCAAGTCATAATTCCAATGGTGGCTGGGAAAGGAATTCTAATGCTCCATATGATATTCATCCAAAGTTATCATCACTTGACCATGCTTCAAGAAAAAGCCCCTTTCAAAACTTACCACTCACACAAACTTCCAATAGCCAAAGAATCTCAAAGCTTGAGTCCATGCTCAAAAGATTTGCGGAGGAGAAAGAGAAGTACCAGAAAGAACAAGAGAACTCCCTCAAAAATATGGAAGTGCAGTTAGGCCAATTGTCGAAAGCATGGAAGGATAAAATGGAAAAACAAAAACAAAAGGTCCCTATATCAAGTGAAATTGCAAAGAAGGAAGAGGTGGTGGAAACATTTGAACCTAAAACTGCACTTGAGATGACAAGAGAACCTGAACACTCACAACCTCCTCAAACTCCCCTGGATCAAAGATGCTCAACACTGATCGAAAAATATGAAGAGGAGATGAAGAAATCTTGGGAAGAACAACAAACCTCCTCCATAAAAGAACTATTAAGTCAAATGTTGGGTGCAAGGGAGGAAGTGGAGGAGCAAGAAAGTGAGGAAGTCATTCCAAACTCAAGTGAAGCAGAGAAGTACATAGAGGAAAAGCTCATGGAGCCACCAATTCAAAAGGCTCTGGATGAATACAAAACTCCAATAATCACACGGCAACCAAGTCTTGAATTCAAGGAAGTGAAGGCAATTAACAAAAGCACCGAGAAGAGGATTGTGACCAAGCTACCAAGGACAACATTCAAGAGGAAGTCAACCACAAGCAATCCAACCCCTGGACCAATAGCAAGCAAGCTCAATCAAGCCATGTACAAAAGAAAGCTTGCTGAGAGGAAGCCAAGACAGGGGACACTAGCTGAAACTTCTCCCCTGTTGGAGTCATTCCTCTTAACAAACTGGAAGAAGAGGAAGAAAGTGAAGAATAGGTAAACAGTAGGTAACATCTCTTCTCCTTGTCTTGTTTAAATTTCAATAAACTGGCATATGATCACATTCTAAGTTTGGTGTTGCCCTGCAACAAACTGTTTTCCATCTTCATGGATGATTGCATCAATTTTACATGGAAGTGTCACACTAAGATTCTAAGTTTGGTGTGCCACTTAATTGTCTATGCAACTCATCCAACAACATCACTTGTCTGCATAATCATATTGCCCTTGCATTATTATTTTTCTTTTGTTTTGCCGTTTCGTTTGCATTCTCTTTGTTTTAGTCACTTCTTTATATTTTTTTATGTTTCCTGTTATTAACTGTTTTTGTTAATACATCACCAAGAGACCCTTATTCATGGCTAATCTTGGCTTGGTGATTGTATTCAAATAACAGTTTCTCTTGTTTAGTTTTAATTCAAATAAATAGACATATGGTTGCATTCTAAGTTTGGTGTTGCTATGCAACAAAATTTGCTTCAAACCTTTACTGGATACTTGCATCAATTCCAAGTGAAAGTGTCACACTAAGTTTGGTGTGCCACTTATATTTTTATGCAATGTATCGTGCACACCATCTTATTTCTGCAATCATAATGTCTTTGTGCCTTGCTAGTATTCTTAATCTTGCTTGCTTGAAACACATGTACTACTAACATTTCTTGTGTAAGACATTCATGATCCATCTCAGCCCCATAGCCATTGTTCTAATTATTGCTTGAAGATGAGCAAGCATTCTGAGTTTGGCAAGGGAAGGAGGAAGAATAGAGGGAAAAAGACAACAATAATGAAGATGAACTACAAGGTTGTAGAATTCCTTTTTCTCCTTAATTGTTTCCAGCACTTAAATTGCATGATTGTCTTCATATTTTTTTTTTCTGTTTACATGTGTGTATGAATAAAGCATAGATTGAATCTTGATTTGCAACATGGTGCTGTGCCATTATGATTTCCAACTTGAGTTTTGTGAATTCAAAAAGCAATAAAGTATCATGATCATAAACAAACAAGGAATTAAAGAAGAATTTAGCATGTGCATAAAAGTATTGGAAAGCTAGTATGTTTGATTGTTGCTTAATTGCATTGGATTTTATTTAATTGAAGTTTTCATCTAGGACATTTTGTGAAATCTTTTGAAAATCATGAAAATCTTGAAGAAGCAAATACAAAATAAGGCAAGAAAAGAAAAAGGGAAAGAATGAGAAAGCTGAAGGCTCTGAGTACCAATGGCAATTTATTTGCTAAGTGCTTGTGGTGTTTATGTATCAGGCCAAATGCTTGAAAACAAAACACTTAGAAGTCAAGGCTAGGCTCAAGTGCAAAAGCACTCCCTCAAAGCTCAAGGTTCTGAGCATCAATGATTAGAGAGTCAAGAAAATAAACAAATGAGCTTAATGAAGTCCTCTAATTCAATGCTTGTGGTGCTTATGTATCAAGTGGTAATACTTGAAAACAAAGCATTTAGAAGTCGTAGCTTTGTTATTAACTCATGGGGTAAAGCACCCAAAAGGAGAAGCTAAAAAAAAAATCAAAAGCTTGTTTCAAGGAAGAATTATAAGAAAAAGATTTCATAAATTGAGTTAGATGGAAGCATCAATCATTTACATCTCTTCTGTAATTGTAGCATGCATTAAAAACTAGCTTACCATGAAAATTGAGTTGCTATTCTTCTTACCTTGGATTGTCAATCTCTATTGCATGATTCTTTTCTTGCTTGAGGACAAGCAAGGTTTAAGTTTGGTGTTGTGATGACAGGTCATCTTAGCCTAGTTTCACTAGTCTTTTTCCTTTGTTTTCAATAGGTTTTATGCATTCTTAGGCCACAAGTAAGCCATTTGAGTAGAAATTCATGTTTCCTTAGATTCAATCAACCATGGATGAATTGATGCATTTTCATGAGTTTTTTGTGCCATAATTGCTTATATATCAAGAAGAAGAATAACTCTCATGATTATAGCATAGCTTTGATACAATTGTTGATTGATGATAGGAGGAATAAAGCTTGGAAGGAGGTTGCAAGAAGATGAAGAATGCCCTGGAGAAGAACCAACGTTTGAGCCAACGTTTGACCTCAAACGTTGAGGCAAACGTTGGCTGAAGAAGAAACTCTTGGAAGGCAACGTTTGCGCCAACGTTTGACCTCAAACGTTGAGGCAAACGTTGGCGCCTCACAGCTTGAAGGGGTATACTTCCAACAAGAATAACTTGAGCTACAGAACTCCAAATGAGGTGATTCAAGAAGCAATGGAAAGTAGGAATCAAGAGCTTTCCAAGCGTATATGGCACTGCATGGTGGACACTAAAATTGAGGGAGAAAACTGCCCCGAAAATGCATAAACGAACATGGTGTCAACTTGCAGTAAGGCCAGCTGACCTCTGCACCTTCGACGGAGTATAACTCGAGCTGTGGAGCTCCAAATGATGCGCTTCCAACGGCATTGGAAAGTAGACATTCAGGGCTTTCCAACAATATATAATAGTATGGGGTGGACAATGCTTTTGAGCCTCCATAATCTGGCGTTTTCGACCACGTTTGAGGCAAATGTCGCCTCAAACGTTACACTACAAAAAAAAAGGCCTATGGTCACGGTAAAAAACCGTGACCATAGCTAGTGAAAAGGGTGACCATAGATCTAAGGTCACGGTTTTGGACCTATGGTCACGGTTTTTTACCGTGGCCTATTCTGCCGTGGCCATAGGTCTATGGTCACGGTTTTTTTTACCTATGGTCACGGTTTCTATGGTCACAGTTATAATTTTCAAATTCCGACACTTTGGGCCACGGTTTTTAACCGTGACCATAGGGAAATCTATGGTCACGCATAAAAACCGTGACCATAGCCATATCTATGGTCACAGTTTTGGCCGTGACCATAGCCTCTATGGTCACCCTTTCTTAAAACCGTGACCATAGCCTTATCTATGGTCACGGTTTTGGCCGTGACCATAGTCTCTATGGTCACCCTTCCTCAAAACCGTGACCATAGCCTTATGTATGGTCACGGTTTTGGCCGTGACCATAGAGCCTATGGTCACCCCTACGCAAAACCGTGACCATAGCCATATCTATGGTCACGGTTTTGGCCGTGACCATAGCCTCTATGGTCACCGTTACTCAAAACCGTGACCATAGCCATATCTATGGTCACGGTTTTGGCCGTGACCATAGCCTCTATGGTCACCCTTTGTTAAAACCGTGACCATAGCCTTATCTATGGTCACGGTTTTGGCCGTGAGCATAGCCTCTATGGTCACCCTTCCTCAAAACCGTGACCATAGCCTTATCTATGGTCACGGTTTTGGCCGTGAGCATAGCCTCTATGGTCACCCTTACGCAAAACCGTGACCATAGCCTCTATGGTCACCCTTACTGAAAACCGTGACCATAGCCTGTATGGCCACCCGTCTTCAAAACCGTGACCATAGAGCCTATGGTCACGGTTTTGGCCGTGACCATAGGTTATCTATGGCCACCCTATTTTAAAACGTTGACCGTAGCCTGTTTTGTTTTATGAGCTTTAATTTTTTTTTAAAGCATAATCACATCTCAAATTAATGATAATCACAAAATAAATCTAAGAACAAGAAATGTAAATCATAAAACTTTCATTATAAACTAGATATGTTTAGTTTTTAGTCTAACATAAATCAAAATAGAGTATAATGTATCCAATTACATGTAATACCGAGTAAAGTCTCTTTTCAAAAAGTACGAAACACATAAGAAAAATTACATTTAGATAACTAAAGTGTGAGACTCATCCCATGTGATATTTGTATAGAACATATTTTCTTCACATCATGTCTTCCTGCTAGCAAAAGAAATAAACATGTTAAAACAGAGAAAAATTGCTTATGATAATGCAATACATATGTAGCAAACTTTAATAAGTCAGTTAACTTAAAAATTTCAACTACTAAACAGCAAGGAGTATTTGCTAGGGTTTTGATGAGCCACATAACAAGAAAATCTTAGCCAAAACTTATACATACATGTCCCTCTTTATGTAAACAACAAAGTCCAATTGATATAAACCTACCTATAACACAAGCGACAAACCTAAATAATAATTGTTGAAAAAAAATTCTAAATTATATGCGGTACCAAACTTGTTAGCCTTCAACTTGTTAAACAAAAAATGCTTATTTGCTTTACTGTAGCGCATCATTCAACGGTTAAATATTGCATGCACTTAGCCCATCTTAAGAATTTTTTCTTGTGAGTGGTGAGGGATCAATAAAGAGGAGCTAAATTAATAAAGATGAGCACAAGATATAAAAAGTAAAACAACTAAAGTTTAGAACCAAAAATATAATGGTTTAGCCAATCAGCACAGTAAGTACCAAAACCATACTATTAATTTAACTACTTATTTTGAACAGCACTTACTTCGAAATCCTTTGATACATGGTTCGATCCAAGTGAAGGAGGAATGCTTCGCCGCGCATCATTTGGTGCACTACTCGCATCAGGTGGAGATTGTTGGGCGGCTTCTATCATTACTTGCACTTGTTCTGCACTCATACCAGGATTGACTTGTTGCAACAACGTTTTAATCAAGTTTGTTAAACCATCCAACTTGGAAGTTAAGTTAGTTTGATTTTTCTCCATAGTTGAAAACACTTCAGTATGTTGTTGTTGCATTTGTCGGATCTGCTTATCCTTTTTAAGAGAGGATTTTGTGACTGATCGACCATAGAAACGAACTCTACCATGTCTTTCCTTTCCAAAAACTGTTTGAACTGCATCATCATCACTGTATCCTGCTTGTTTCAAATTTTGAATATGATCCTATTACACACAAGTAGGACCAAAATAAGTTCATGCACCCAAATGCTTCAAAATAAAAAAATAACTAACACATTTCTGGTTTGGTGTACTTTTCTAAGAAACTAGACAACTCACAATCGTCTCTTGTGTTCCTGAATCAGTCTCTCCTTTTTTGTTTGTACGAGTTACAACAAACATCTCAGCTTGTGATGGATCTTCGTTGTCCTCTTTCTTTGCACGCTACAGAGAAACCACTAACATGTTACTAACTTAGACACTTTTCATAACATGAAAGATGCAAAAATACTTAAATGCACAGCACCAAAAAATACCAATTCAGCCCGCACTAACTCAAAACTAACTGGACCCATTCGATGATTCCATTTTTGCTTGGATCTGTTTTCACGATTTATGTCAGAAATAACCTACATTTTATTGCAATGTAAAAATACATAGAGTTAGTTAAATACATGATACCATCATTACAGCCAAGAAAGTTGTGAAAATAACTTACTTTGCTGATATCAAGCCTCCAAAATTGAACTAATTTTCGAAAATGCAGTTCAGGTATAGTCATTGGACGATTTTTCATCATCTCTCTGAATGAGCTGTATGGTGTATAGTGACATTTTTTTATGCGTTTCTTAAATTGCTTCCATGCTTCTCCGATGGTATCTATCACCCAAGGCTCAGCATCACTAGGAATGTTATATTTAGACTACGAAGAAACAACGAATTATGTTATTTTACCATACATGCTAAGCCTATTTGTGAACAATTTAAAAAGGAGAATGATCTACTCACCTTTGCATAATCCAACATTGAAGTTTTAGTCTCACTTGACACAGCTTGCCAATTAGTATATAATAAGGTGACCAAATTAGAGTTTCTTGCAAGTGTGCCCAAGAACCGACTAAATAGTTGAACTTGTGTCTTTGTTGGGCCTATGGGTCTGCCATTGTACCATGTTAACTCTATTGGAGTCTCCATGGCATGAATATGCTTGAGTTGGGTGGGACCACGAGCTTTTTTCCTTTTAGTACCTATTTCGAATATCACTACTAGAGAATATTAACAAGAATACTAATCTAATGAACTAATGAATAAAAGAGTAGACTAAATAAAAAAATTATGTTGCTGTCTATCACTATTTACTATTGAAACTAGGGACAAAAGCATTACCGTGTTGACTGTCACTACTATCCCCAACACTTGGATTGTGATCATCATTATCATATTCATATTCTTCATCGTTTTCGTCCAATGATATCCCATATTTTTTGAAGAATTCATCTAGAGTCATAGCTGGGATAAGAGACTCAATCTTGTGTTGTTCTTCTTCGTTGCCATCTTCTTCATTTGATTTCTTCATTAGCATCTTCTTATCGGTCGGCTTCTTGCTTTGACCGTCACCGTCATTGGAATTCATATTGGCTTTACCATCTTCCGCCTTTGAATTCTTCATTGGCACCTTCTTCCTAGTCAGCTTCTTCCCACCTAGGGCCTCATGTTCATTGGCTTTCATATTGACTACATGATTTTCTTCTATGGATTTCTTCGTTGGCATCTTGATTTGACCCTCATCTTCATTGATCACCTTGTCCTTGTTGTTTGTTATCTTCTTGGTTGGCATTTTGCTTTGACCTTCATCGCCAACTCTTGTCACCTTCTTTGTTGACATCTTGCCCTTTTTCCTTGTCTCATGTTTGCTACTATCCCCACATACAGCTAGAACATGTTCCCTTTTGATTTGAAATTGTTTCAGCAATGCATAAGCACTTGTGAATTGAATTTTTCCTGAATTTTTTACTGGACTCCTCATCTTCAAGGGACTTCTTTGTGACTCTATTTGTGAAAGGGTCCTGAGCCTTTTTCTTTTGGGATTTCCTTCACTGTTCATCCTACATCCAAAAAAGAGAGGTTCAATTAAGCATCAAGTTGATTCAATTGCAAAAAAAAAGATCAAAGAGATATAGATGAGAGGTCAAAATAAAGCATCAATATACATGAATGCAAAAGGGAAGGAAAATTAAATATCAACATATTTCAACAAACAAAGCATAAACATTTTCCAACACCTTATAGTCACTACATTTCAGCATCACTGTCGAACTCATCAGACTCTGTTTCTTTGTCTTTAGGTTTGATATTGTTCGGTGTCACATCAACAATAGTAGGTCGCACACCCTGTCTAACCAAGTCTACCTCACCAATTTCACTTAAGGGTATCGGACTATTCGCAGATTCATGTAGCTCTCCTATGTTAGGGTCAAATTGTAATTGGACACCCATGTTAAACAAGTCTCTTGGAACCGTTTTCATCACATAATGCTTTTGGGGAATATATGGATCTTTCACATAAAAGCACTGGTGTGCTTGGCTTGCCAACACAAATGGTTCATCTTGGTAACATCTTTTGTTGAAATGACGTATGTCAAACCATAATTATCTTCCTCAGCCATAAACCACTCACATTTAAATAACACAACTTTAAATTGGCTATAATAGTCTAACTCAACAATATCAATGATTCTACCATAATATCTTATATTGGCCTTGATTGGTTTTTTGTCCTTAACACTAGCAAAGCTTGTAGTTTCAGCCACCACAGTGACACCACTGTTTTGTGTTTTTCGCATCACTTCTCGCCGCTTAGTATGAAATCTGTACCCATTGACGACATAAGCAGAAAACGATTTTGCAACTTTATTTGGACCCTTAGACAACTGTCGTATCCAACCGGGAACATCATCCTTCATGGCACGTCCGGTAAACCATTCTATAAAGTCTTCATTTTGATCTTTAACAACGTTCCACTTTCGCTTCCGCTTGGCTTGCTTTTGTTGCTCACCATGTTCTCTACAAGGGATGTGTAATATTATGTAATACTATGCCAAAATTAGTCTAAGGGATAGAAGAAATGAGACGTGAAATTTTACCTCATGTAAGGCTCCACGTTAACGCAGTTGTTCAATACATATGCATTAGCTTGAAGGAGTGACTTCTCGTCCAGAATAATAAGTTGCCCTTTTTTTCCACCCAATGGACTTCCCTTGTTTGTGAACAAATTGGAATCAGGATCTTGGGTTGAAGTGCCTTCATCATTATTCCGAGATACTCTGTTGAATCTTGTTTTCACTCCCTCATGCAAATATCTTGAACAAAAAGTTAAACACTCTTCAGCCAAATAACCCTCTGCAATTGATCCTTCCGGACGACTTCTATTGCGAACATACCCTTTGAGTGTGCACATGTATCTCTCAATCGGATACATCCAGCGAAACTGGACGGGACCACCTAACCTTACTTCATTAGCTAAATGAATAGGCAAATGAACCATTATATCAAAAAAGGTTGGGGGAAAAATCCTCTCTAACTGGCACAAAGTCTCCACAATCTCTGACTCCAGACCATTAATCTCTTCTAAAGATATTTCCTTTTGACATAGCCGACGAAAAAAGGAACACAAGCGAACTAGAGGAACAGCAACATGATCTGGAAGAATGCTCTTGATTGGTATTTGCAACAGGTAATGCAACATGAAGTGAGCATCATGAGTCTTATAACCGTAAAGCTTTCTCTCTTCTTGTTGTACACAACGAGAAATGTTTGAAGCACTTCCATCAGGCAATTTTGTTTTCTTCAAAACACCACAAAAAATGGATTTCTCCCCTTTGGTCATTGAGAAGCATGCTCTGGCAAGTTTAGTTCTTTTGCCATCCTTCGTATTTGTTGGGTGAAGATCCTTTCGAATGCCCATCTCCTTAAGATCATAACGAGCCTTTGCATGGTCCTTCGTCTTTCCAGGAATATCCAATAAGGTACCAACTATACTATCGACTATGTTTTTTTCTATATGCATTACATCAAGGTTGTGCCTGATCATACAATGCTGCCAATATGGTAACTCAAAAAAGATTGATTTTTTTTTCCATTGGCCTTTACTTTTGTTTTGCGTTTTCCCAAAGGCATTATCTACTGACTTTAGCATATCCAGAACCTCTTCACCGGTTAACATTCGTGGTGGACCCCTGAATTCATTTTTTCCATTAAAAGATCTCTTGTTAGACCTCCATGCATGATCAGCTGGCAAAAATCTCCTATGGTCCATGTAAACTGTCTTTTGGCTATGTTTCAAATAACAAAAAGAAGTATCATGGTTACAACATGGGCAAGCCAACTTCCCTTTGGTACTCCAACCGGACAACATGGCATACGCAGGAAAATCATTGATTGTCCAAAGAAGAGCAGCATTCATTCGAAAAGTTTCTTTTTTAAAAGAGTCATACGTATCTATCCCTGACACCCATAGCTCCTTCAGCTCTTCGATCAATGGTTGCAAAAAGATGTCAATATTATTTCCGGGTGAACAAGGTCCAGGTATCAGTAAAGAGAGCATGCAATATTCTGGCTTCATGGACATCCACGGGGGAAAGTTGTACACCATTAAGACAACTGGCCATGTGCTATGTGACACATTCATAGTTCGAAAAGGATTAAAACCGTCACTTGCCAACCCAAGCCTCAAGTTGCGAAGTTCTTTTGAAAAGTTTGGGTACCGACTGTCGAAGTTCTTCCATGCTTGACCATCAGCAGGGTGCCTTATGAAACCGTCTTTCAGACGCTGCTCGTCATGCCACCTCAACGCCTCTGCTGTGTTTGGGCACATAAAAAGCCTTTTAAGCCTTGGTATTAAAGGAAAGTATCTTAGGGTCTTCGCAGCAACCTTATGAACTTTATTTGGAAGCGCAAAGTCATCTTCGTTGCCATCCGTAGTAGGAGTTGGATTATATCGAGACTCTCCACAGATACAACAAACTGAGTCATTTATGTACTCATTCCGATACAGCATGCAGTCATTAGGACATGCATCAATCTTTTCATAGTCGAGACCCAAGTCTTTAACCATATTCTTAGCTTTATTAAACGAAGTGGGAATATTCAAATCAGGTATAGCCTCTTTTAATAACTCTAAGAGGGAGGTAAAAGATGTGTTACTCCAGCCATGTAGACACTTCAAGTGGTAGAGACGAATGATAAACGATAGTCTCGAAAACCCAGTAGTACAATTCGGAAATAATTCTAAACCTGCTTCATCTACCAACTTATAAAATCGCTTAGCATCTTCATTCAGCCCGCTGTTTCCCTCTTCAGGATTTGCCATATCTCCGAATGCATGACGCAGCAACCCATCAATGTCATCAAAGCCGCCTCGATCATCCATGTCACTTCCCACAACTGTTGAGATTATTGGTTCCCCGTGATTGATCCATCTTTTATAACCTTCGACAAACCCGTAGCAAATAAGATGCTCATATACGGCATCTCGTTCACGCCAATAAGTGTTTCCACACTTTGCACACGGACACTGGATTTCTCTTCCAACCGGTTTTCCCATTGAGAAGGCAAACTCTAAAAAATTATTAACACCATCTATATACTTGTTCTCAAATCTTGGTGAATCCATCCAATCTTTTGATAGAGTATGATTAAACCTAACAACGTAAATATCTGATCTTACTAAACATGATCTAGTAGGTCAATTATAGTGACAATCTAGCTAGCATATACACCCTTACTACCTAAATAAATGGAAGAGCAAATTATTTTATATGACAAGTGTGATACAAACTTACTGCTTAGTTCCTTCATTTTGAGATGCCATATGAAGTTGTTATACACAGTGTCACAGCAACTAGTCAACTCCCTTTGTCTTTTACCAGTCCAAAAAAAATTATTCTGTATACAAAACAAAACAAAAAATTCAAGAGAAGCTAAAGAGCATTCAACAACTCTGTGATCCATCAAGGTTAAATGCATCACCTAAAATAAACAAAACAAAGTCAAAACTGCTTTATCAAGCTCCATTACCAGTGCAGCTAAAAATTTAACGCTTGCTGTCAACTTGGTCTTCACCTTTCTATTCTCCACTTGAAATCCATCTCCACCCTTATTACAAAGTGTAGAACTATTTTCCTGAAAGAAATTTAAGAGCTAGTGATATTTGAAGAGGAAGTAATGAATAAGAATTTAAATATGAATTTTGTCCTATATATGCTTGTCATATGATTCAAATTAGGAAGTCAGGCTATAAGTCTCTCTTTATGATTAACGGTTTTCTTTTTTTAATTCTGGAATCAATTTATTAATTGGAACATTTATTTTATTATAATAATTAATTATCATGGTGTTTAAAAGATAATCTTTAACTTACTAAAAAAAAAATTAATATTTACTTTTTAAAATACGAATATACATAATTTAAAAGAAATTAAAATTTATTATAAAACATAAATTAGACAAAAATTAAATACTAATTCATAAATATTATAAAATTTGGACTGAAAAATGCAAATACCAATTCAGCATTAGATAAGCATGAATGACATCAAGAGAATCATGACCAATCATTCCATTGTCACGGTAAGCATAGTAGCATAATAACAGCATGTAATCCCTTCATATAAACTCCATGTAAACTACATATAATCCCTTCATAAAAAACCCAACAAACAAACAAAGCTACATATAATCCCTTCAAAGAAACTCCATGTAAACTAACTCCACTGCCACCAAACAAAATAGAAATAAATGGAACACACTAAACATAATAAAACCTTGCACCAACATAATAAGTAAACTATCATTAACGGAAAACTATCTTCCACCTTTTTTCAAAATTTTCTTTAATGACAAGTCCTCCCTTTTTCTCCATAGCACCAAGAGCACTTGAGCCCTCCGTGGACCATCAATAAACTACAATGACAGCTACATTAGCATCCCACTTAATGTAATCTTCTAAGCCCATGATGCGGTCAACGAAAGCATATTATAACTAGAAATGATTGAGTGTGCTATGCTGTACAGAATTGCTAACAACCATAATTCCAAACTCATTAATGTTCAGGATTAAAGTGTGCTCCTTTTATTTTATCATTTTATTTTATTTTTTTCCCTGAGAATAGTATAACTTAAGTGAAGCTCAATGAAGTGGCAATGGTCCCTTTCAACTTTTAGCCATTACTCTCTACACATGTGGAAAGTGAAAAACTAGCTCATTTGAAGAATAGGGGAAAGACACAAACTTTAAGCACTCCATGTCTGAATATGAAAACTAAAATCCCAGATCTACATGCAATGTATCACCAAAACATCAAAAGGAAGCAAAGCATTTAAATAAAAAAGTATGAAATTGAAAGAGGATACAATGTACAACTCAAGTGTTGTAAAACAAAGAAGTAAAAAATAGAATGAAAATAAAGACAAAAGTTACTTTTTTAAAACACTCAGATAGGCATGAAAATGACAGATTTGGGAGACGAGAATAGAAGACTCATAATGAAGATAAAGGAAACTAAGCCAAAACCAACAAGCCCAACTGTGCAAACACACACCCCAACACACAACAACCAACCTGACTCAGAATACTATTATAAACAATACACAGATGATAAATATCAAGCTTTTGTCATAAAAAACAAGGGAAAATGATAACAGAGCTGAACCAATGGGAAGTGGCAAAGAACACAAACAGCTATGAAACAGCAGTTACTAATGTCTTGTACTTTACATGATAAATTTATCAACAAACAAATTTTTTAGATTAGTGCGTGCAAAGTTTCTCAATTTCTCCTGTGCAAGGGAGATGCAAACCAAAGAAACACATTCTTGGGTAATTAAAAAAACAGGAAGTAGATGCAAGAGAGATGCAAACCAAAGAAACTCAACCCTATAACATTGATAATGAGCCTTTGTTAAAGCCTTATACTCTAACTATCACTTTCAATACAGAGCACCCATTAAATAAAAAAAAGGGGTACCTTCAAATTCCAGTCTATGAACAGCGGCAATTAACCCCAGTTAAAGACAGATATAGATAAATATTTTTACAAAATTCTAACCAACAAAGAAATCAATAAGAAAAAATCAGAGTGTCAGGACTAACCAGTGCCAGGGGACTGGTCGTGAAGGCAGCTGCGCAACTCGACAGGGGAGGGTATGAGCTTCAGGAATTGTGGATGATAGGGGAAAGCTTCAAAAATTGGGGGTTTCTGCAAAATTGGGGTTCTCGATTAACGGTTGTAACATGAAAAGGGGGAATTGACAAGTTGAATCATGATAAAATCCTCACCTGGGTGGGTTCTTCCTTGATATTTCTCGGCTGTGCTCCCGCTCTTGGTTGGCGCGCTACCAAACTCAACTCGCGGGTTTCTGCAGAATTGGAGGGAAGTAACTTTACTTCATATTTTTCAGTAGAAAATAATAATTAGATATTTATAAACTGTAAATGCTTCTCAATAACAATCATGCAACTTGAACCAACAGAAAGCAAATGCATTGCAGAGGGCTTAGAAAACAAGTGATTCGATTTTAATATGCTTCACAAAACCTGTACCACTTTCTGTTACAGCAGAATATTAGACAATGCTATTTTCTACTCATAATACTTGAGAAATATTATGAAAATAATGTCATTTGCGTAACTAAGGTAAAAAACTAAAAATATAGTAATAAGCAAAAACAGAACATTTCATTGAACCAGGTCCAATTTTCCAAATTCCAACAAAGTTTCTTAGGAGCATAACAAATTCCAGCATTGTGAAGAAACCATGTGAAAGGTCATGCAATTCACACACAGCATAGTTGGAAGAACAAGATTTAAGATGCAAGAATCCAGCGTAAAAGCTAAAGAACACAGCACCAGACAAATCTGAAAAGCATGATACTACTCAATTTCCAAACATATTATAGAGTTCAAAACATCAAGAAGAACAAGATTCAAGATGCAAGAATTCAACGTAAAAGCTAAAGAACACACAGCACCAGACAAATCTGAAAAGCATGATACTACTCAATTTCCAAACATATTATAGAGTTCAAAACATCAAGAGACTATAAAAACCTGAAGAAGTGAGATTCTTACTGTTTATGCAGCAGCAGCAGTTAACAAGTTAACAAGTTAACACCAAGAGACTATAACAAGTTAACAACACACAACTACATAAATTAACACCAACCTAGTTAAGCAATAAAGCTACTGGGTCCATCAAAAACAACAATGACAACACGAACAGTTCTCGCAGTTACAGCAGCAGCCATAATCTTTAAAGGAAACCGGAAATCTACAAAAAATTATAATTGTGTTACCTAATTGAAAAAGAGCACAGGTATTAAATTGAAAAAAGAGCACAGCCCAAAACTCACAGTGTCAAAAATAAGAGCACAAACAATTGAAAAAACTTACCTAATTGCAAAAACTAAGCTACTTAAATTGAAAAGAAAAGAAAAGCAAGAAAAGAAACTCACTTGGAATGAGTAACTGGGTTCAGCATTGAGGGCTCCTGGAAAAATAGAAAAGGACAAAAGAAACCACGCATGAAATCGTGAAATCGTGAAAAAAACAATGAACCTTAAAAAACAAAAGAAATCGTGAAACCACGCATGAATTTGAACAAAAGAAAACCACACAGGTATTATCAATATAAAAAATTACTGAAACAATTGAAAACCCATGAAAAGAGCTTAACCTTTTTTTGTAGGTATCTGAACGCAATAGAGGTGAGGGATGCGACAGTGAGGGGTTGACAGAGTGAGAGGTTGAGAGAGTGAGAGGCACAGATGAGTGAGGGTTTGGGAGAGTGGGGGTTGAGAGAGTGACAGATCACAGACTGCGGCTGCGATTACGGTGGAGAGGGAGAGAGGATGAAGAGTGAAAGGAAGGGGTTACGTCGGATAGTGAGGGTTCAGAGCTGAGAGGGAGAGAGAGCCGAGAGTGGAACTTACAAGAGGGAAAGGAGAATTTTGGGAGCGGGATTGGGGATTTGGGGGGGGGGGGGGCGACGTCGTTCTGGGCTTCTGGGGAAAGGAATTAAAAAAAATTACAAAAAAATTGATTTTCGAAAAGGGGGGAGGGGAAAACGACGCCGTTTTGGACAGGGTACTCTATGGTCACCCTTTTTCAAAAAACCGTGACCATAGACCCTTTTTGGTCACTGTAAAAAACCGTGACCATAGACCCTTTTAGGCCACCCCTCAAAACCGTGACCATAGACCCTTTTAGGCCACCCCCAAAACCGTGACCATAGACCCCTTTAGGTCACCCCCCAAAACCGTGACCATAGACCCTTTTTGGTCACCCTTTTTTGAAAAACCGTGACCATAGCCCCTTTTTGGTCACTGTAAAAAACCGTGACCATAGACCCCTTTAGGTCACCCCCAAAACCGTGACCGTAGACCGTTTTAGGCCACCCCCAAAACCGTGACCATAGACCCTTTTAGGCCACCCCCAAAACCGTGACCATAGACCGTTTTAGGTCACCCTTTTTTGAAAAACCGTGACCATAGACCCTTTTTGGTCACTGTAAAAAACCGTGACCATAGACCCCTTTAGGTCACCCCTCAAAACCGTGACCATAGACCCTTTTAGGCCACCCTTTTTTAAAAAACCGTGACCATAGGTACTCTATGGTCACCCTTTCCAAAAATACCGTGACCATAGCTTTTTTTTTTTGGTCACCCTAAAAAACCGTGACCATAGAGGGTCTATGGTCACGGTTTTTTACCGTGACCAAAAAAACCGTGGCCATAGACCCAAAATGTTGTAGTGGTTGCACACCAAAGCCAGCGACCCTATCCCCTTCAAAGGAGCATAACTTGAGTTGTAGATATCCAATTGATGTGCTTCTAGTTGCGTTGTAAAGCTGACATTCAGAGCTTTCCAACCATATATAATAGTCTATAGTGGGCATGAAATTGGCAACATTGACAAGAGGACAAAGAAGCGTTCCAAAAACTCACCTGGGAGGAGCCACGTTTGAGCTCACGTTTGACCTCAAACGCGAACTCAAACGTGAGTGACAGCAAAATGGGTTCTGCATGAGGCTAGCACATGAGGACGTTTGAGTCAACGTTTGCCTCAAGCATTGACTCAAACGTAAATACCCCAAAGCCTCTCAAAACCAAGGCCATCCGGATCCATCTTCAACCCAATTTCACTCCAAAGCAAGCAAAGCCCAATTGACATCACTCAAAGGCACAAGAAACAATTTGATTAGGAATTTCATTTTCTTTGTAATTTGCTTTCAATTTCATTTTTCATTTTGTAAAAGCCTATATAAAGGCATTAGTTTCATTCCATTAAGGAGGCTGGCTCCAATAGGGAGTTTTGCACTCTTTAGTTTTCATTGTGCTCTCTCTTTTAGTTTTCATTTCTGTTTTGAATTGTGGATTGAGAATTGAAGGAATTCTGTTTCAATTTTGATCTACAATTTCTCTTGTTATTCTTCGGCAAAATTTCAGTGCATTGTGACTTGGATCTAAAGTTTTCATTCATTGCTTTCATCTTTAATTTCCTCTGCAAATTGTTCTCTGTTGGATCAAGGAAGGGCTTGAGATCTAGACTTGGTTTTCTAGTCTCATTGAGCCCCTGAGATCTTCAATTTCTCTTTCAGATTTCACAATTGAGTTGAATTTACTTGCTGTTGGATTCTTCAAGTGATTTTCCTTTCTGCTTAAGATTCGCTGCAACCCATTTCATATTCTGGATTTCTGATTGTTTGCACTTTGAATTCTCTTGTTTAACTTTGAATCCCAGCATCCAATTTCCTTTATTCATCCTGCAATTTACATTTCCAATTACTTAATCTATTGCTCTCTTTAATTCCCCTTCTCCCACTTCCCTTTACGTTCAATGCAATTTACATTCCTTGCTCTTTACGTTTCTTGTCATTTACTTTCTGCAACTTTAAATTTCTTGTCATTTACATTCTGTTGGTTACTCATCACACAATCCATTAATGTTAGCTTGACTAAACTAATCACCCACTAAAGTTGCTTGATCCATCAATCCCTGTGGGATCAACCTCACTCTAAGTGAGTTATTACTACTTGATGCGACCCGGTATACTTGCCGGTTGGATTTGTGTGTTGGAAATTCGTTTTCCGCAAAAACACCCATCAAGTTTTTGGCGCCGTTGCCGGGGATTGATTTAGATCAACAATGATTAAGTGGGTGAGAAGTCTAAATGAAGCATTTTTTTTGTTTTTGTTCTCTATTTTAAATTGATAGCAAGGTGTTTGAGTTATTGCCTCACTAAGAAATTCTATCTCTGTGACATGAATTTCAAATTTCATTGATGTTTACAAAATACAAATGGAGTTCAACTCATCTTATGGTCAAACAAAATTTTATGGGATATCACCCACCATCACCGATCTCTAATGGTGTTTGGAAATATCACCAAGAAAATACAAATCCTAAGCACTCCAATCCATGGAGATTTGCTTCACAGACACAAGATGAGCAAGAAAACCATATGGGATACTTCCCTCCACCACAAAATGATGCAAGTCATAATTCCAATGGTGGCTGGGAAAGGAATTCTAATGCTCCATATGATATTCATCCAAAGTTATCATCACTTGACCATGCTTCAACAAAAAGCCCCTTTCAAAACTTACCACTCACACAAACTTCCAATAGCCAAAGAATCTCAAAGCTTGAGTCCATGCTCAAAAGATTTGCGGAGGAGAAAGAGAAGTACCAGAAAGAACAAGAGAACTCCCTCAAAAATATGGAAGTGCAGTTAGGCCAATTGTCGAAAGCATGGAAGGATAAAATGGAAAAACAAAAACAAAAGGTCCCTATATCAAGTGAAATTGCAAAGAAGGAAGAGGTGGTGGAAACATTTGAACCTAAAACTGCACTTGAGATGACAAGAGAACCTGAACACTCACAACCTCCTCAAACTCCCCTGGATCAAAGATGCTCAACACTGATCGAAAAATATGAAGAGGAGATGAAGAAATCTTGGGAAGAACAACAAACCTCCTCCATAAAAGAACTATTAAGTCAAATGTTGGGTGCAAGGGAGGAAGTGGAGGAGCAAGAAAGTGAGGAAGTCATTCCAAACTCAAGTGAAGCAGAGAAGTACATAGAGGAAAAGCTCATGGAGCCACCAATTCAAAAGGCTCTGGATGAATACAAAACTCCAATAATCACACGGCAACCAAGTCTTGAATTCAAGGAAGTGAAGGCAATTAACAAAAGCACCGAGAAGAGGATTGTGACCAAGCTACCAAGGACAACATTCAAGAGGAAGTCAACCACAAGCAATCCAACCCCTGGACCAATAGCAAGCAAGCTCAATCAAGCCATGTACAAAAGAAAGCTTGCTGAGAGGAAGCCAAGACAGGGGACACTAGCTGAAACTTCTCCCCTGTTGGAGTCATTCCTCTTAACAAACTGGAAGAAGAGGAAGAAAGTGAAGAATAGGTAAACAGTAGGTAACATCTCTTCTCCTTGTCTTGTTTAAATTTCAATAAACTGGCATATGATCACATTCTAAGTTTGGTGTTGCCCTGCAACAAACTGTTTTCCATCTTCATGGATGATTGCATCAATTTTACATGGAAGTGTCACACTAAGATTCTAAGTTTGGTGTGCCACTTAATTGTCTATGCAACTCATCCAACAACATCACTTGTCTGCATAATCATATTGCCCTTGCATTATTATTTTTCTTTTGTTTTGCCGTTTCGTTTGCATTCTCTTTGTTTTAGTCACTTTTTTATATTTTTTTATGTTTCCTGTTATTAACTGTTTTTGTTAATACATCACCAAGAGACCCTTATTCATGGCTAATCTTGGCTTGGTGATTGTATTCAAATAACAGTTTCTCTTGTTTAGTTTTAATTCAAATAAATAGACATATGGTTGCATTCTAAGTTTGGTGTTGCTATGCAACAAAATTTGCTTCAAACCTTTACTGGATACTTGCATCAATTCCAAGTGAAAGTGTCACACTAAGTTTGGTGTGCCACTTATATTTTTATGCAATGTATCGTGCACACCATCTTATTTCTGCAATCATAATGTCTTTGTGCCTTGCTAGTATTCTTAATCTTGCTTGCTTGAAACACATGTACTACTAACATTTCTTGTGTAAGACATTCATGATCCATCTCAGCCCCATAGCCATTGTTCTAATTGTTGCTTGAAGATGAGCAAGCATTCTGAGTTTGGCAAGGGAAGGAGGAAGAATAGAGGGAAAAAGACAACAATAATGAAGATGAACTACAAGGTTGTAGAATTCCTTTTTCTCCTTAATTGTTTCCAGCACTTAAATTGCATGATTGTCTTCATATTTTTTTTTTCTGTTTACATGTGTGTATGAATAAAGCATAGATTGAATCTTGATTTGCAACATGGTGCTGTGCCATTATGATTTCCAACTTGAGTTTTGTGAATTCAAAAAGCAATAAAGTATCATGATCATAAACAAACAAGGAATTAAAGAAGAATTTAGCATGTGCATAAAAGTATTGGAAAGCTAGTATGTTTGATTGTTGCTTAATTGCATTGGATTTTATTTAATTGAAGTTTTCATCTAGGACATTTTGTGAAATCTTTTGAAAATCATGAAAATCTTGAAGAAGCAAATACAAAATAAGGCAAGAAAAGAAAAAGGGAAAGAATGAGAAAGCTGAAGGCTCTGAGTACCAATGGCAATTTATTTGCTAAGTGCTTGTGGTGTTTATGTATCAGGCCAAATGCTTGAAAACAAAACACTTAGAAGTCAAGGCTAGGCTCAAGTGCAAAAGCACTCCCTCAAAGCTCAAGGTTCTGAGCATCAATGATTAGAGAGTCAAGAAAATAAACAAATGAGCTTAATGAAGTCCTCTAATTCAATGCTTGTGGTGCTTATGTATCAAGTGGTAATACTTGAAAACAAAGCATTTAGAAGTCGTAGCTTTGTTATTAACTCATGGGGTAAAGCACCCAAAAGGAGAAGCTAAAAAAAAAAATCAAAAGCTTGTTTCAAGGAAGAATTATAAGAAAAAGATTTCATAAATTGAGTTAGATGGAAGCATCAATCATTTACATCTCTTCTGTAATTGTAGCATGCATTGAAAACTAGCTTACCATGAAAATTGAGTTGCTATTCTTCTTACCTTGGATTGTCAATCTCTATTGCATGATTCTTTTCTTGCTTGAGGACAAGCAAGGTTTAAGTTTGGTGTTGTGATGACAGGTCATCTTAGCCTAGTTTCACTAGTCTTTTTCCTTTGTTTTCAATAGGTTTTATGCATTCTTAGGCCACAAGTAAGCCATTTGAGTAGAAATTCATGTTTCCTTAGATTCAATCAACCATGGATGAATTGATGCATTTTCATGAGTTTTTTGTGCCATAATTGCTTATATATCAAGAAGAAGAATAACTCTCATGATTATAGCATAGCTTTGATACAATTGTTGATTGATGATAGGAGGAATAAAGCTTAGAAGGAGGTTGCAAGAAGATGAAGAATGCCCTGGAGAAGAACCAACGTTTGAGCCAACGTTTGACCTCAAACGTTGAGGCAAACGTTGGCTGAAGAAGAAACTCTTGGAAGGCAACGTTTGCGCCAACGTTTGACCTCAAACGTTGAGGCAAACGTTGGCGCCTCACAGCTTGAAGGGGTATACTTCCAACAAGAATAACTTGAGCTACAGAACTCCAAATGAGGTGATTCAAGAAGCAATGGAAAGTAGGAATCAAGAGCTTTCCAAGCATATATGGCACTGCATGGTGGACACTAAAATTGAGGGAGAAAACTGCCCCGAAAATGCATAAACGAACATGGTGTCAACTTGCAGTAAGGCCAGCTGACCTCTGCACTTTCGACGGAGTATAACTCGAGCTGTGGAGCTCCAAATGATGCGCTTCCAACGGCATTGGAAAGTAGACATTCAGGGCTTTCCAACAATATATAATAGTATGGGGTGGACAATGCTTTTGAGCCTCCAGAATCTGGCGTTTTCGACCACGTTTGAGGCAAACGTCGCCTCAAACGTTGCACACCAAAGCCAGCGACCCTGTCCCCTTCAAAGGAGCATAACTTGAGTTGTAGATATCCAATTGATGTGCTTTCAGTTGCGTTGGAAAGCTGACATTCAGAGCTTTCCAACCATATATAATAGTCTATAGTGGGCATGCAATTGGCAACATTGACAAGAGGACAAAGAAGCGTTCCAAAAACTCACCTGGGAGGAGCCACGTTTGAGCTCACGTTTGACCTCAAACGCGAACTCAAACGTGAGTGACAGCAAAATGGGTTCTGCATGAGGCTAGCACATGAGGACGTTTGAGTCAACATTTGCCTCAAGCATTGACTCAAACGTAAATACCCCAAAGCCTCTCAAAACCAAGGCCATCCGGATCCATCTTCAACCCAATTTCACTCCAAAGCAAGCAAAGCCCAATTGACATCACTCAAAGGCACAAGAAACAATTTGATTAGGAATTTCATTTTCTTTGTAATTTGCTTTCAATTTCATTTTTCATTTTGTAAAAGCCTATATAAAGGCATTAGTTTCATTCCATTAAGGAGGCTGGCTCCAATAGGGAGTTTTGCACTCTTTAGTTTTCATTGTGCTCTCTCTTTTAGTTTTCATTTCTGTTTTGAATTGTGGATTGAGAATTGAAGGAATTCTGTTTCAATTTTGATCTACAATTTCTCTTGTTATTCTTCGGCAAAATTTCAGTGCATTGTGACTTGGATCTAAAGTTTTCATTCATTGCTTTCATCTTTAATTTCCTCTGCAAATTGTTCTCTGTTGGATCAAGGAAGGGCTTGAGATCTAGACTTGGTTTTCTAGTCTCATTGAGCCCCTGAGATCTTCAATTTCTCTTTCAGATTTCACAATTGAGTTGAATTTACTTGCTGTTGGATTCTTCAAGTGATTTTCCTTTCTGCTTAAGATTCGCTACAACCCATTTCATATTCTGGATTTCTGATTGTTTGCACTTTGAATTCTCTTGTTTAACTTTGAATCCCAGCATCCAATTTCCTTTATTCATCCTGCAATTTACATTTCAAGTTACTTAATCTATTGCTCTCTTTAATTCCCCTTCTCCCACTTCCCTTTACGTTCAATGCAATTTACATTCCTTGCTCTTTACGTTTCTTGTCATTTACTTTCTGCAACTTTAAATTTCTTGTCATTTACATTCTGTTGGTTACTCATCACACAATCCATTAATGTTAGCTTGACTAAACTAATCACCCACTAAAGTTGCTTGATCCATCAATCCCTGTGGGATCGACCTCACTCTAAGTGAGTTATTACTACTTGATGCGACCCGGTATACTTGCCGGTTGGATTTGTGTGTTGGAAATTTGTTTTCCGCAAAAACACCCATCAATTTTTACAATTAGAAAAAATATTTTTTATTTTAAAAATTAAAAAAAATAAATTTATAGATCTATTGTTTACTAGATATTGCTGGACTTTATTTTATGTTTATTATTTAAATAAAAAACATTTAATAATATAATTTAATAATTCAAAAATAAAAATTTTATTTTTTTATTTTTAATTTTTTTAAAATATTTTATTTTTTTATTCACCGGATGATGCCACACCGAGACAGTTGACTTTTTTTGGTGCACTTGTTCAGAAATTAAGAATAAATTAATTTAACAAATTTAGAATTTAATTTTTTTACTTTTTGGATCTGTTTTGAATTTTTTAATTTTTTACAATTAGAAAAAATATTTTTCATTTTAAAAATTTAATAAATAATAAATTTATAGATATGTTGTTTACTAGATATTGCTGGACTTGATTTTATTTTTATTATTTAAATAAAAAACATTTAATAATATAATTTAAAAATTTAAAAATAATTTTTTTTAAATTTTTAATTTTTTTAAAAATATTTTTTATTTTTTATTCACCGGATGATGCTACACCGAGAAAGTTGACGTTTTTTTGCTGCACTTGTTCCTAAATTAAGCATAAATTATTTTAACAAATTTAGAATTATAATTTTTTTACTTTTTGGATATGTTTTGAATTTTTTAATTTTTTACAATTAGAAAAAATATTTTTTATTTTAAAAATTTTAAAAAAATAAATTTATAGATCTGTTGTTTACTAGATATTGCTGGACTTTATTTTATGTTTATTATTTAAATAAAAAACATTTAATAATATAATTTAAAAATTCAAAAATAAAAATTTATTTTTTTTAAATTTCTAATTTTTATAAAAATATTTTTTATTTTTTTATTCACCGGATGATGCTACACCGAGACAGTTGACTTCTTTTTGCTGCACTTGTTCAGAAATTAAGCATAAATTAATTTTAAAAATTTAGAATTTTAATTTTTTTACTTTTTCGGTATGTTTGGAATTTTTTAATTTTTTACAATTTGAAAAATATTTTTTATTTTAAAAATTTAAAAAATAATAAATTTATAGATGTGTTTTTACTAGATATTACTGGACTTTATTTTATTTTTATTATTTAAATAAAAAACATTTAATAATATAATTTAAAAATTCAAAAATAAAAAATTTTATTTTTTTAAATTTTTAATTTTTTTAAAAATATTTTTTATTTTTTTATTCACCGGATGATGCTACACCGTGACAGTTCACTTTTTTTGCTGCACTTCTTCAGAAACTAAAAATAAATTAATTTAACAAATTTAGAATTATAATTTTTTTACTTTTTGGATATGTTTTGAATTTTTTAATTTTTTACAATTAGAAAAAATATTTTTATTTTAAAAATTTAAAAAAATAATAAATTTATAGATCTGTTGTTTACTAGATATTGCTGGACTTTATTTTATATTTATTATTTAAATAAAAAATATTTAATAATATAATTTAAAAATTCAAAAATAAAAATTTATTTTTTAATTTTTATTTTTTTAAAAATTATTTTTATTTTTTTATTCACCGGATGATGCTACACCGAGACAGTTGATTTTTTTTTGCTGCTCTTGTTCAAAAATTAAGCTTAAATTAATTTAAAAAAATTAGAATTTTAATTTTTTACGTTTTTGATATGTTTGGAATTTTTTAATTTTTTACAATTAGAAAAAATATTTTTTATTTTAAAAATTTAAAAAAATAATAAATTTATAGATCTGTTGTTTACTAGATATTGCTGGACTTTATTTTATGTTTATTATTTAAATAAAAAACATTTAATAATATAATTTAAAAATTCAAAAATAAAAATTTTATTTTTTTAATTTTTAATTTTTTTAAAAATATTTTTTAGTTTTTTATTCACCGGATGATGCTACACCGAGAGAGTTGAATTTTTTTGTTGCACTTGTTCAGAAATTAAGAATAAATTAATTTAAAAAATTTAGAATTTTAATTTTTTTACTTTTTGGATATGTTTTGAATTTTTTAATTTTTTACAATTAGAAAAAATATTTTTATTTTAAAAATTTAAAAAATAATAAATTTATAGATCTGTTGTTTATTAGATATTGCTGGATTTTATTTTATTTTTATTATTTAAATAAAAAACATTTAATAATATAATTTAAAATTTAAAAATAATTTTTTTTTAATTTTTAATTTTTTTAAAAATATTTTTTATTTTTTATTCACCGGATGATGCTACACCGAGACAGTTGACCTTTTTTGCTGCACTTGTTCAGAAATTAAGCATAAATTAATTTAACAAATTTAGAATTATAATTTTTTTACTTTTTGGATATGTTTTGAATTTTTTAATTTTTTACAATTAGAAAAAATATTTTTTATTTTAAAAATTTAAAAAATAATAAATTTATAGATCTGTTGTTTACTAGATATTGCTGGACTTTATTTTATGTTTATTATTTAAATAAAAAACATTTAATAATATAATTTAAAAATTCAAAAATAAAAATTTATTTTTATAAATTTCTAATTTTTTTAAAAATATTTTTTATTTTTTTATTCACCGAATGATGCTACACCGAGACAGTTGACATCTTTTTGCTGCACTTGTTCAGAAATTAAGCATAAATTAATTTAAAAATTTAGAATTTTAATTTTTTTACTTTTTCGGTATGTTTGGAATTTTTTAATTTTTTACAATTAGAAAAAATATTTTTTATTTTAAAAATTTAAAAAAATAATAAATTTATAGATCTGTTGTTTACTAGATATTGCTGGACTTTATTTTATTTTTATTATTTTAATAAAATACATTTAATAATATAATTTAAAAATTCAAAAACAAAAATTTTATTTTTTAAATTTTTAATTTTTTTAAAAATATTTTTTATTTTTTATTCACCGGATGATGCCACACCGAGAGAGTTGAGTTTTTTTTGCTGCACTTGTTCAGAAATTAAGAATAAATTAATTTAACAAATTTAGAATTTAATTTTTTTTTACTTTTTGGATCTGTTTTGAATTTTTGAATTTTTTACAATTAGAAAAAATATTTTTCATTTTAAAAATTTAATAAATAATAAATTTATAGATATGTTGTTTACTAGATATTGCTGGACTTGATTTTATTTTTATTATTTAAATAAAAAACATTTAATAATATAATTTAAAAATTTAAAAATAAAATTTTTTTTAAATTTTTAATTTTTTTAAAAATATTTTTTATTTTTTATTCACCGGATGATGCTACACTGTGACAGTTGACTTTTTTTGCTGCACTTATTCCTAAATTAAGCATAAATTAATTTAACAAGTTTAGAATTATAATTTTTTTACTTTTTGGATATGTTTTGAATTTTTTAATTTTTACAATTAGAAAAAATATTTTTTATTTTAAAATTCAAAAAAAAAAATTTATAGATCTGTTGTTTACTAGATATTGCTGGACTTTATTTTATGTTTATTATTTAAATAAAAAACATTTAATAATATAATTTAAAAATTCAAAAATAAAAATTTATTTTTTTAATTTTCTAATTTTTTTAAAAATATTTTTTACTTTTTTATTCACCGAATGATGCTACACCGAGAGAGTTGACATCTTTTTGCTGCACTTGTTAAGAAATTAAGCATAAATTAATTTTAAAAATTTAGAATTTTACTTTTTTTACTTTTTCGGTATGTTTGGAATTTTTTAATTATTTACAATTAGAAAAAATATTTTTTATTTTAAAAATTTAAAAAAATAATAAATTTATAAATCTGTTGTTTACTAGATATTGCTGGACTTTATTTTATTTTTATTATTTTAATAAAATACATTTAATAATATAATTTAAAAATTCAAAAAAAAAATTTCATATTTTTAAATTTTTAATTTTTTAAAAATATTTTTTATTTTTTATTCACCGGATGATGCCACACCGAGACAGTTGACTTTTTTTTGCTGCACTTGTTCAGAAATTAAGAATAAATTAATTTAACAAATTTAGAATTTAATTTTTTTACCTTTTGGATCTGTTTTGAATTTTTTAATTTTTTACAATTAGAAAAAGTATTTTTCATTTTAAAAATTTAATAAATAATAAATTTATAGATATGTTGTTTACTAGATATTGCTGGACTTGATTTTATTTTTATTATTTAAATAAAAAACGTTTAATAATATAATTTAAAAATTTAAAAATAAAATTTTTTTTAAATTTTTAATTTTTTAAAAATATTTTTTATTTTTTTATTCACCGGATGATGCTACACTGTGACAGTTGACTTTTTTTTGCTGCACTTGTTCCTAAATTAAGCATAAATTAATTTAACAAGTTTAGAATTTAATTTTTTTACTTTTTGGATATGTTTGAATGTTTTAATTTTTTACAATTAGAAAAAATATTTTTATTTTAAAATACAAAAAAATAAATTTATAAATCTGTTGTTTACTAGATATTGCTGGACTTTATTTTATGTTTATTATTTAAATAAAAACATTTAATAATATAATTTAAAAATTCAAAAATAAAATTTATTTTTTTAATTTTCTAATTTTTTAAAAATATTTTTTACTTTTTTATTCACCGGATGATGCTACACCGAGAGAGTTGACATCTTTTTGCTGCACTTGTTAAGAAATTAAGCATAAATTAATTTAAAAATTTAGAATTTTACTTTTTTTACTTTTTCGGTATGTTTGGAATTTTTTAATTATTTACAATTAGAAAAAATATTTTTTATTTTAAAAATTTAAAAAAATAATAAATTTATAGATCTGTTGTTTACTAGATATTGCTGGACTTTATTTTATTTTATTATTTAATAAAATACATTTAATAATATAATTTAAAAATTCAAAAAAAAAATTTCATATTTTTAATTTTTAATTTTTTTAAAAATATTTTTTATTTTTTATTCACCGGATGATGCCACACCGAGACAGTTGACTTTTTTTTGCTGCACTTGTTCAGAAATTAAGAATAAATTAATTTAACAAATTTAGAATTTAATTTTTTTACTTTTTGGATCTGTTTGAATTTTTTAATTTTTACAATTAGAAAAAATATTTTTCATTTTAAAAATTTAATAAATAATAAATTTATAGATATGTTGTTTACTAGATATTGCTGGACTTGATTTTATTTTTATTATTTAAATAAAAAACATTTAATAATATAATTTAAAAATTTAAAAATAAAATTTTTTTTAAATTTTTAATTTTTTTAAAAATATTTTTTATTTTTTATTCACCGGATGATGCTACACTGTGACAGTTGACTTTTTTTTGCTGCACTTGTTCTAAATTAAGCATAAATTAATTTAACAAATTTAGAATTTAATTTTTTTACTTTTTGGATATGTTTGAATTTTTTAATTTTTTACAATTAGAAAAAATATTTTTTATTTTAAAATAAAAAAAAATAAATTTATAGATCTGTTGTTTACTAGATATTGCTGGACTTTATTTTATGTTTATTATTTAAATAAAAACATTTAATAATATAATTTAAAAATTCAAAAATAAAATTTATTTTTTTAATTTTCTAATTTTTTTAAAAATATTTTTTACTTTTTTATTCACCGGATGATGCTACACCGAGACAGTTGACATTTTTTTGCTGCACTTGTTAGAAATTAAGCATAAATTAATTTAAAAATTTAGAATTTTAATTTTTTTACTTTTTGGTATGTTTGGAATTTTTTAATTTTTTACAATTAGAAAAAATATTTTTTATTTTAAAAATTTAAAAAATAATAAATTTATAGATCTGTTGTTTACTAGATATTGCTGGACTTTATTTTATTTTTATTATTTAAATAAAAACATTTAATAATATAATTTAAAAATTCAAAAAAAAAATTTCATATTTTTAATTTTTAATTTTTTAAAAATATTTTTTATTTTTTATTCACCGGATGATGCACACCGAGACAGTTGACTTTTTTTGCTGCACTTGTTCAGAAATTAAGAATAAATTAATTTAACAAATTTAGAATTTAATTTTTTTACTTTTTGGATCTGTTTGAATTTTTTAATTTTTTACAATTAGAAAAAATATTTTTCATTTTAAAAATTTAATAAATAATAAATTTATAGATATGTTGTTTACTAGATATTGCTGGACTTGATTTTATTTTTATTATTTAAATAAAAAACATTTAATAATATAATTTAAAAATTAAAAATAATTTTTTTTTAATTTTTAATTTTTTTAAAAATATTTTTTATTTTTTATTCACCGGATGATGCTACACCGAGACAGTTGACTTTTTTTGCTGCACTTGTTTCAAATTAAGCATAAATTAATTTAACAAATTTAGAATTATAATTTTTTTACTTTTTGGATATGTTTGAATTTTTTAATTTTTTACAATTAGAAAAAATATTTTTTATTTTAAAAATTAAAAAAAATAAATTTATAGATCTGTTGTTTACTAGATATTGCTGGACTTTATTTTATGTTTATTATTTAAATAAAAACATTTAATAATATAATTTAAAAATTCAAAAATAAAAATTTATTTTTTTAATTTTTAATTTTTTAAAAATATTTTTATTTTTTATTCACCGGATGATGCTACACCGAGACAGTTGACTTCGTTTTGCTGCACTTGTTCAGAAATTAAGAATAAATTAATTTAAAAATTTAGAATTTTAATTTTTTTACTTTTTCGGTATGTTTGGAATTTTTTAATTTTTTACTATTAGAAAAAATATTTTTTATTTTAAAAATTTACAAATAATAAATTTATAGATCTGTTGTTTACTAGATATTGCTGGACTTTATTTTATGTTTATTATTTATAAAAACATTTAATAATATAATTTAAAATTAAAAATAAATTTTTTTTTAATTTTTAATTTTTTTAAAAATATTTTTATTTTTTATTCACCGGATGATGCTACACCGAGACAGTTGACGTTTTTTTTGCTGCACTTGTTCAGAAATTAAGAATAAATTAATTTAACAAATTTAGAATTTAATTTTTTTACTTTTTGGATATGTTTGGAATTTTTTAATTTTTACAATTAGAAAAAATATTTTTTATTTTAAAAATTTAAAAAATAATAAATTTATAGATCTGTTGTTTACTAGATATTGCTGGACTTTATTTTATTTTATTATTTAAATAAAAAACATTTAATAATATAATTTAAAAATTCAAAAATAAAATTTTATTTTTTAATTTTTAATTTTTTTAAAAATATTTTTTTTTTTTATTCACCGGATGATGCACACCGAGACAGTTGACTTTTTTTGCTGCACTTGTTAAGAAATTAAGAATAAATTAATTTAGCAAATTTAGAATTTTAATTTTTTTACTTTTTGGATATGTTTGAATTTTTTAATTTTTTACAATTAGAAAAAATATTTTTTATTTTAAAAATTTAAAAAATAATAAATTTATAGATCTGTTGTTTACTAGATATTGCTGGACTTTATTTTATGTTTATTATTTAAATAAAAACATTTAATAATATAATTTAAAAATTCAAAAATAAAATTTTTTTTTTAATTTTTAATTTTTTTAAAATATTTTTTATTTTTTATTCACCGGATGATGCTACACCGAGACAGTTGACTTTTTTTGCTGCACTTGTTCAGAAATTAAGAATAAATTAATTTAAAAAATTTAGAATTTTAATTTTTTTACTTTTTGGATATGTTTGGAATTTTTTAATTTTTTACAATTAGAAAAAATATTTTTTATTTTAAAAATTTAAAAAATAATAAATTTATAGATCTGTTGTTTACTAGATATTGCTGGACTTTATTTTATTTTTATTATTTAAATAAAAAACATTTAATAATATAATTTAAAAATTCAAAAATAAAAATTTATTTTTTAATTTTTAATTTTTTAAAAATATTTTTTATTTTTTATTCACCGGATGATGCTACACCGAGACAGTTGACTTTTTTTGCTGCACTTGTTCAGAAATTAAGAATAAATTAATTTAAAAATTTAGAATTTTAATTTTTTTACTTTTTGGATATGTTTGGAATTTTTTAATTTTTACAATTAGAAAAAATATTTTTATTTTAAAAATTTAAAAAATAATAAATTTATAGATCTGTTGTTTACTAGATATTGCTGGACTTTATTTTATTTTATTATTTAAATAAAAAACATTTAATAATATAATTTAAAAATTTAAAAATTTATTTTTTTAATTTTTAATTTTTTTAAAAATATTTTTTATTTTTTATTCACCGGATGATGCTACACCGAGACAGTTGACTTTTTTTTGCTGCACTTGTTCAGAAATTAAGAATAAATTAATTTAAAAATTTAGAATTTTAATTTTTTTACTTTTTGGATATGTTTGGAATTTTTTAATTTTTTACAATTAGAAAAAATATTTTTTATTTTAAAAATTTAAAAAATAATAAATTTATAGATCTGTTGTTTACTAGATATTGCTGGACTTTATTTTATTTTATTATTTAAATAAAAACATTTAATAATATAATTTAAAAATTCAAAAATAAAATTTATTTTTTTAATTTTTAATTTTTTTAAAAATATTTTTTATTTTTTTATTCACCGGATGATGCTACACCGAGACAGTTGACTTTTTTTGCTGCACTTGTTCAGAAATTAAGAATAAATTAATTTAAAAATTTAGAATTTTAATTTTTTTACTTTTTGGATATGTTTGGAATTTTTTAATTTTTTACAATTAGAAAAAATATTTTTTATTTTAAAAATTTAAAAAATAATAAATTTATAGATCTGTTGTTTACTAGATATTGCTGGACTTTATTTTATTTTATTATTTAAATAAAAACATTTAATAATATAATTTAAAAATTCAAAAATAAAAATTTATTTTTTAATTTTTAATTTTTTTAAAATATTTTTTATTTTTTATTCACCGGATGATGCTACACCGAGACAGTTGACTTTTTTTGCTGCACTTGTTCAGAAATTAAGAATAAATTAATTTAAAAATTTAGAATTTAATTTTTTTACTTTTTGGATATGTTTGGAATTTTTTAATTTTTTACAATTAGAAAAAATATTTTTTATTTTAAAAATTTAAAAAATAATAAATTTATAGATCTGTTGTTTACTAGATATTGCTGGACTTTATTTTATTTTATTATTTAAATAAAAACATTTAATAATATAATTTAAAAATTCAAAAATAAAATTTTTTTTTTAATTTTTAATTTTTTTAAAAATATTTTTTATTTTTTATTCACCGGATGATGCTACACCGAGACAGTTGACTTTTTTTGCTGCACTTGTTCAGAAATTAAGAATAAATTAATTTAAAAATTTAGAATTTTAATTTTTTTACTTTTTGGATATGTTTGGAATTTTTTAATTTTTTACAATTAGAAAAAATATTTTTTATTTTAAAAATTTAAAAAAATAATAAATTTATAGATCTGTTGTTTACTAGATATTGCTGGACTTTATTTTATTTTATTATTTAAATAAAAAACATTTAATAATATAATTTAAAAATTCAAAAATAAAAATTTTATTTTTTTAATTTTTAATTTTTTAAAAATATTTTTATTTTTTATTCACCGGATGATGCTACACCGAGACAGTTGACTTTTTTTTGCTGCACTTGTTCAGAAATTAAGAATAAATTAATTTAAAAATTTAGAATTTTAATTTTTTTACTTTTTGGATATGTTTGGAATTTTTTAATTTTTACAATTAGAAAAAATATTTTTTATTTTAAAAATTTAAAAAATAATAAATTTATAGATCTGTTGTTTACTAGATATTGCTGGACTTTATTTTATTTTATTATTTAAATAAAAAACATTTAATAATATAATTTAAAATTCAAAAATAAAAATTTTATTTTTTAATTTTTAATTTTTTTAAAAATATTTTTTATTTTTTATTCACCGGATGATGCTACACCGAGACAGTTGACTTTTTTTTGCTGCACTTGTTCAGAAATTAAGAATAAATTAATTTAAAAATTTAGAATTTTAATTTTTTTACTTTTTGGATATGTTTGGAATTTTTTAATTTTTTACAATTAGAAAAAATATTTTTTATTTTAAAAATTTAAAAAAATAATAAATTTATAGATCTGTTGTTTACTAGATATTGCTGGACTTTATTTTATTTTATTATTTAAATAAAAAACATTTAATAATATAATTTAAAAATTCAAAAATAAAAATTTTATTTTTTAATTTTTAATTTTTTTAAAAATATTTTTATTTTTTATTCACCGGATGATGCTACACCGAGACAGTTGACTTTTTTTTGCTGCACTTGTTCAGAAATTAAGAATAAATTAATTTAAAAATTTAGAATTTAATTTTTTTACTTTTTGGATATGTTTGGAATTTTTTAATTTTTTACAATTAGAAAAAATATTTTTTATTTTAAAAATTTAAAAAAATAATAAATTTATAGATCTGTTGTTTACTAGATATTGCTGGACTTTATTTTATTTTATTATTTAAATAAAAAACATTTAATAATATAATTTAAAAATTCAAAAATAAAAATTTTATTTTTTTAATTTTTAATTTTTTTAAAAATATTTTTTATTTTTTATTCACCGGATGATGCTACACCGAGACAGTTGACTTTTTTTTGCTGCACTTGTTCAGAAATTAAGAATAAATTAATTTAAAAATTTAGAATTTTAATTTTTTTACTTTTTGGATATGTTTGGAATTTTTTAATTTTTTACAATTAGAAAAAATATTTTTTATTTTAAAAATTTAAAAAATAATAAATTTATAGATCTGTTGTTTACTAGATATTGCTGGACTTTATTTTATTTTATTATTTAAATAAAAACATTTAATAATATAATTTAAAAATTCAAAAATAAAAATTTTATTTTTTAATTTTTAATTTTTTAAAATATTTTTATTTTTTATTCACCGGATGATGCTACACCGAGACAGTTGACTTTTTTTGCTGCACTTGTTCAGAAATTAAGAATAAATTAATTTAAAAATTTAGAATTTTAATTTTTTTACTTTTTGGATATGTTTGGAATTTTTTAATTTTTTACAATTAGAAAAAATATTTTTTATTTTAAAAATTTAAAAAATAATAAATTTATAGATCTGTTGTTTACTAGATATTGCTGGACTTTATTTTATTTTATTATTTAAATAAAAAACATTTAATAATATAATTTAAAAATTCAAAAATAAAATTTATTTTTTAATTTTTAATTTTTTAAAAATATTTTTATTTTTTTATTCACCGGATGATGCTACACCGAGACAGTTGACTTTTTTTTGCTGCACTTGTTCAGAAATTAAGAATAAATTAATTTAAAAATTTAGAATTTTAATTTTTTTACTTTTTGGATATGTTTGGAATTTTTTAATTTTTTACAATTAGAAAAATATTTTTTATTTTAAAAATTTAAAAAATAATAAATTTATAGATCTGTTGTTTACTAGATATTGCTGGACTTTATTTTATTTTATTATTTAAATAAAAACATTTAATAATATAATTTAAAAATTCAAAAATAAAAATTTTATTTTTTAATTTTATTTTTTTAAAAATATTTTTTATTTTTTATTCACCGGATGATGCTACACCGAGACAGTTGACTTTTTTTGCTGCACTTGTTCAGAAATTAAGAATAAATTAATTTAAAAATTTAGAATTTTAATTTTTTTACTTTTTGGATATGTTTGGAATTTTTTAATTTTTACAATTAGAAAAAATATTTTTTATTTTAAAAATTTAAAAAATAATAAATTTATAGATCTGTTGTTTACTAGATATTGCTGGACTTTATTTTATGTTTATTATTTAAATAAAAAACATTTAATAATATAATTTAAAATTCAAAAATAAAAATTTTATTTTTTTAATTTTTAATTTTTTTAAAAATATTTTTTATTTTTTATTCACCGGATGATGCTACACCGAGACAGTTGACTTTTTTTGCTGCACTTGTTCAGAAATTAAGAATAAATTAATTTAAAAATTTAGAATTTTAATTTTTTTACTTTTTGGATATGTTTGGAATTTTTTAATTTTTTACAATTAGAAAAAATATTTTTTATTTTAAAATTTAAAAAATAATAAATTTATAGATCTGTTGTTTACTAGATATTGCTGGACTTTATTTTATTTTATTATTTAAATAAAAACATTTAATAATATAATTTAAAAATTAAAAATAAATTTTTTTTTAATTTTTAATTTTTTAAAATATTTTTATTTTTTTATTCACCGGATGATGCTACACCGAGACAGTTGACTTTTTTTGCTGCACTTGTTCAGAAATTAAGAATAAATTAATTTAAAAATTTAGAATTTTAATTTTTTTACTTTTTGGATATGTTTGGAATTTTTTAATTTTTTACAATTAGAAAAATATTTTTATTTTAAAAATTTAAAAAATAATAAATTTATAGATCTGTTGTTTACTAGATATTGCTGGACTTTATTTTATTTTATTATTTAAATAAAAACATTTAATAATATAATTTAAAAATTCAAAAATAAAATTTTATTTTTTTAATTTTTAATTTTTTAAAAATATTTTTTATTTTTTATTCACCGGATGATGCTACACCGAGACAGTTGACTTTTTTTTGCTGCACTTGTTCAGAAATTAAGAATAAATTAATTTAAAAATTTAGAATTTTAATTTTTTTACTTTTTGGATATGTTTGAATTTTTTAATTTTTTACAATTAGAAAAATATTTTTTATTTTAAAATTTAAAAAATAATAAATTTATAGATCTGTTGTTTACTAGATATTGCTGGACTTTATTTTATTTTATTATTTAAATAAAAAAATTTAATAATATAATTTAAAAATTAAAAATAAAAATTTTTTTTTTATTTTTAATTTTTTTAAATTTTTTTTTTTTTTTATTTTGATTTTTAATTTTTTTATTTTTATTTTAAAATTTAAAAAATAATAAATTTATAGATTGTTGTTTACTAGATATTGCTGGACTTATTTTTTTTATTATTTAAATAAAAACATTTAATAATATAATTTAAAATTAAAAAAAATTTTTTTTATTTTTAATTTTTTAAAAATATTTTTTATTTTTTATTCACCGGATGATGCTACACCGAGACAGTTGACTTTTTTTTGCTGCACTTGTTCAGAAATTAAGATAAATTAATTTAAAAATTTAGAATTTTAATTTTTTTACTTTTTGGTATGTTTGGAATTTTTTAATTTTTTACAATTGAAAAAATATTTTTTATTTTAAAAATTTAAAAAATAATAAATTTATAGATCTGTTGTTTACTAGATATTGCTGGACTTTATTTTATTTTTATTATTTAAATAAAAAACATTTAATAATATAATTTAAAAATTCAAAAATAAAAATTTTATTTTTTTAATTTTTAATTTTTTTAAAAATATTTTTTATTTTTTATTCACCGGATGATGCTACACCGAGACAGTTGACTTTTTTTGCTGCACTTGTTCAGAAATTAAGAATAAATTAATTTAACAAATTTAGAATTTAATTTTTTTACTTTTTGGATATGTTTTGAATTTTTTAATTTTTTACAATTAGAAAAAATATTTTTTATTTTAAAAATTTAAAAAATAATAAATTTATAGATCTGTTGTTTACTAGATATTGCTGGACTTTATTTTATGTTTATTATTTAAATAAAAACATTTAATAATATAATTTAAAAATTAAAAATAAAAATTTATTTTTTAATTTTTATTTTTTTAAAAATATTTTTATTTTTTTATTCACCGGATGATGCTACACCGAGACAGTTGATTTTTTTTGCTGCACTTGTTCAAAATTAAGCATAAATTAATTTAAAAATTTAGAATTTAATTTTTTTACTTTTTGGATATGTTTGGAATTTTTTAATTTTTTACAATTAGAAAAAATATTTTTTATTTTAAAAATTTAAAAAAAATAAATTTATAGATCTGTTGTTTACTAGATATTGCTGGACTTTATTTTATTTTATTATTTAAATAAAAACATTTAATAATATAATTTAAAAATTCAAAAATAAAATTTTATTTTTTTAATTTTTAATTTTTTAAAAATATTTTTATTTTTTATTCACCGGATGATGCTACATCGAGAAGTTGACTTTTTTTGCTGCACTTGTTCAGAAATTAAGAATAAATTAATTTAAAAATTTAGAATTTAATTTTTTTACTTTTTGGATATGTTTGAATTTTTTAATTTTTACAATTAGAAAAATATTTTTATTTTAAAAATTTAAAAAAATAATAAATTTATAGATCTGTTGTTTACTAGATATTGCTAGACTTTATTTTGTGTTTATTATTTAGAAAAAACATTTAATAACATAATTTAAAATTTAAAAATACATTTTTTATAATTTTTAATTTTTTTAAAAATATTTTATATTTTTTTATTCACCGGATGATGCTACACCGAGACAGTTGACTTTTTTTTTGCTGCACTTCTTCAGAAATTAAGAATAAATTAATTTAACAAATTTAGAATTATAATTTTTTTACTTTTTGGATATGTTTTGAATTTTTTAATTTTTTACAATTAGAAAAAATATTTTTTATTTTAAAAATTTGAAAAAATAATAAATTTATAGATCTGTTGTTTACTAGATATTGCTGGACTTTATTTTATGTTTATTATTTAAATAAAAAACATTTAATAATATAATTTAAAAATTCAAAAATAAAAATTTATTTTTTTTAAATTTCTAATTGATGGTGTTTTTGCGGAAAACAAATTTCCAACACACAAATCCAACCGGCAAGTATACCGAGTCGCATCAAGTAGTAATAACTCACTTAGAGTGAGGTCGATCCCACAGGGATTGATGGATTAAGCAACTTTAGTGGGTGATTACTACTTGATGCGACTCGGTATACTTGCCCGTTGGATTTGTGTGTTGGAAATTTGTTTTCCGCAAAAACACCATCAAGTTTTTGGCGCCGTTGCCGGGGATTGATTAGATCAACAATGATTAAGTGGGTGAGAAGTCTAGATCAAGCATTTTCTTTGTTTTTGTTCTCTGTTCTAAATTGAAACCAAGGTGTTTGTGTTTTTGCCTCACTAAGAATATTTGTCTCTGTGACATGAATTGCAATTTTCAATGGTGTGGTGTTTTCCAAAATTCAAATGGAGTTTAACTCGTCTTATGATCAAACAAATTTTATGGGATATTACCCACCATCACCAATCTCTAATGGTGGCTGGGAATATCACCAAGAAAATGCAAATTCTAAGCACTCCAATCCATGGAGATTTGCTTCAGAAACACAAGATGAGCAAGAGAACCATATGGGATATTTCCTTCCACCACAAAATGATGCAAGTCATGATTCTAATGGTGGCTGGGAAGGGAATTCTAATGCTCCATATGATATTCATCCAAAGATATCATCACTTGACCATGCTTCAACAGAAAGCCTCTTTCAAAACTCACCACCCACACAAACTTCCATGAACCACTCAAGGTTCTCAAAGCTTGAGTCCATGCTCAAACGATATGAGGAGAAGACAACGAAAGTTTGGAAAGAACAAGAAAACTCCCTCAAAAACATGGAAGTGCAGCTAGCTCAATTGGTGAGTGCAACGAAGAAAGAGGAAAAACAAGAGGAAGAGGCTACTGAGTCAAGTGGATTTTTAGTAAAGAAGGAAGAGGTGGTGGAAATTTTAAACCTGAAACTGCACTTGAGATGACAAGAGAACCTGAACACTCACAACCTCCTCAAACTCCCCTGGACCAAAAAGTCTCAACAATTGAATCTGAGATTAAAAGATATGAAGAGGAGATGAAGAAAGCTTGGGAAGATCAACAAACCTCCTCCATGAAAGAGCTATTAAAGCAAATGTTGAGTGTAAAAGAGGAAGTGGAAAAACAAGCTAGTGAGGAGGACAATCAAGAACGTCCAAATTCAAGTGAAGCAGAAAAGCACATGAAGGAAGAGCCTATTGAACCACCATTGCAAGGACTTCTTGATGAAGAAATCACTCCAACAATCACACAGCAACCAAATCTTGAATCCAAAGAAGTGAAGGCAACTAACAAGAGCACCATTCCTGTCCCTGATCCAGCAAGCAAGACCAATCAAGCCATTGACAAAAGGAAGCTTACTGAGAGAAAACCAAGAAAGGGACAATAGCTGAAACTTCTCCCCTCTTGGAGTCATTCCTCTTAACAAACTGGAAGAAGAGGAAGAAAGTGAAGAATAAGTAAACAGTAGGTAACATCTCTTCTCCTTGTCTTGTTTAAATTTCAATAAACTGGCATATGATCACATTCTAAGTTTGGTGTTGCCCTGCAACAAACTGTTTTCCATCTTCATGGATGATTGCATCAATTTTACATGGAAGCGTCACACTAAGATTCTAAGTTTGGTGTGCCACTTAATTGTCTATGCAACTCATCCAACAACATCACTTGTCTGCATAATCATATTGCCCTTGCATTATTATTTTTCTTTTGTTTTGACATTTCGTTTGCATTCTCTTTGTTTTAGTCACTTCTTTATATTTTTTTTTGTTTCCTGTTATTAACTGTTTTTGTTAATACATCACCAAGAGACCCTTATTCATGGCTAATCTTGGCTTGGTGATTGTATTCAAATAACAGTTTCTCTTGTTTAGTTTTAATTCAAATAAATAGACATGTGGTTGCATTCTAAGTTTGGTGTTGCTATGCAACAAAATTTGCTTCAAACCTTTACTGGATACTTGCATCAATTCCAAGTGAAAGTGTCACACTAAGTTTGGTGTACCACTTATATTTTTATGCAATGTATCGTGCACACCATCTTATTTCTGCAATCATAATGTCTTTGTTTCTCTGTGCCTTGCCAGTATTCTTAATCTTGCTTGCTTGAAACACATGTACTACTAACATTTCTTGTGTAAGACATTCATGATCCATCTCAGCCCCATAGCCATTGTTCTAATTGTTGCTTGAGGATGAGCAAGCATTCTGAGTTTGGCAAGGGAAGGAGGAAGAATAGAGGAAAAAGGACAACAATAATGAAGATGAACTACAAAGTTGTAGAATTCCTTTTTCTCCTTAATTGTTTCCAGCACTTAAATTGCATGATTGTCTTCATTTTTTTCTGTTTACATGTGTGTATGAATAAAGCATAGATTGAATCTTGATTTGCAACATGGTGCTGTGCCAGTATGATTTCCAACTTGAGTTTTGTGAATTCAAAAAGCAATAAAGTATCATGATCATAAACAAACAAGGAATTAAAGAAGAATTTAGCATGTGCATAAAAGTATTGGAAAGCTAGTATGTTTGATTGTTGCTTAATTGCATTGGATTTTATTTAATTGAAATTTTCATCTAGGACATTTTGTGAAATCTTTTGAAAATCATGAAAACCTTGAAGAAGCAAATACAAAATAAGGCAAGAAAAGAAAAAGGGAAAGAATGAGAAAGCTGAAGGCTCTGAGTACCAATGGCAATTTATTTGCTAAGTGCTTGTGGTGTTTATGTATCAGGCCAAATGCTTGAAAACAAAACACTTAGAAGTCAAGGCTAGGCTCAAGTGCAAAAGCACTCCCTCAAAGCTCAAGGTTCTGAGCATCAATGATTAGAGAGTCAAGAAAAGAAACAAATGAGCTTAATGAAGTCCTCTAATTCAATGCTTGTGGTGCTTATGTATCAAGTGGTAATACTTGAAAACAAAGCATTTAGAAGTCGTAGCTTTGTTATTAACTCATGGGGCAAAGCACCCAAAAGGAGAAGCTAAAAAAAAAAATCAATCAAAAGCTTGTTTCAAGGAAGAATTATAAGAAAAAGATTTCATAAATTGAGTTAGATGGAAGCATCAATCATTTACATCTCTTCTGTAATTGTAGTATGCATTGAAAACTAGCTTACCATGAAAATTGAGTTGCTATTCTTCTTACCTTGGATTGTCAATCTCTATTGCATGATTCTTTTCTTGCTTGAGGACAAGCAAAGTTTAAGTTTGGTGTTGTGATGACATGTTACCATGTCATGTTTTCCTATGCTTTTTCACTAGTTTTTTACTTGGTTTTCATGCATTCTTAGGCCACAAGTAAGCCAATTGGGTAGAAATTCATGATATCTTTGACTCAATCAATCATGTATAAAATGATGCATTTTCATGAGATTTTGTGCTATAATTGTCATATATTATGGAAGAGAAACAATCTCATGATTTGAAGCATAGCTTTGATGTTTTTGATTGGTTGATGATAGGTGAAACAAAGCTTGGAAGGAGGTAGCAAGAAGATGAAGAATGCCCTGGAGAAGAACCAACGTTTGAGCCAACGTTTGACCTCAAACATTGAGGCAAACGTTGGCCGAAGAAGAAGCTCCTGAAGGCAAAGTTTGCGCCAACGTTTGACCTCAAATGTTGAGGCAAACGTTGGTGCCAAAAAGAAGAAAAATGGCACTCTTGGAAGGCAACGTTTGCGCCAACGTTTGACCTCAAACGTTGAGGCAAACGTTGGCGCCTCACAGCCTGAAGGGGTATACTTCCAACAAGAATAACTTGAGCTACAGAGCTCCAAATGAGGTGATTCAAAAAGCAATGGAAAGTAGGAATCAAGAGCTTTCCAAGCATATATGGCACTGCATGGTGGACACTAAAATTGAGGGAGAAAACTGCCCCGAAAGTGCATAAACGAACATGGTGTCAACCTGCAGTAAGGCCAGCTGACCTCTGCACCTTCGACGGAGTATAACTCGAGCTGTGGAGCTCCAAATGATGCGCTTTCAACGGCATTGGAAAGTAGACATTCAGGGATTTCCAACAATATATAATAGTATGGGGTGGACAATGCTTTTGAGCGTCCAGAATCTGGCGTTTTCGACCACATTTGAGGCAAACGTCGCCTCAAACGTTACACACCAAAGCCAGCGACCGTGTCCTCTTCAAAGGAGCATAACTTGCATTGTAGATGTCCAATTGATGTGCTTCCAGTTGCGTTGGAAAGCTGACATTCAGAGCTTTCCAACCATATATAATAGTCTATAGTGGGAATGCAATTGGCAATATTGACAAGAGGACAAAGAAGCGTTCCAAAAACTCACCTGGGAGGAGCCACGTTTGAGCTCACGTTTGACCTCAAACGTGAACTCAAACGTGAGTGACAGCAAAATGGGTTCTGCATGAGGCTAGCACATGAGGACGTTGGATTCAACGTTTTCCCTCAAGCGTTGACTCAAACGTAAATACCCCAAGGCCCAAATTGCAAGCGGATTTCTTCTCAAAACCAAGGCCATCCGGATCCATCTTCAACCCAATTTCACTCCAAAGCAAGCAAAGCCCAATTGACATCACTCAAAGGCACAAGAAACAATTTGATTAGGAATTTCATTTTCTTTGTAATTTGCTTTCAATTTCATTTTTCATTTTGTAAAAGCCTATATAAAGGCATTAGTTTCATTCCATAAGGGGGCTGGCTCTGTGAGAGCATTAGGAGGAGGATAGAGAGCTTTCTTTAATTCCCCTGCTCCCACTTTCCTTTACATTTACTGCAATTTACATTTCTTGTTATTTAAGATTCTTATCAATTTACATTTCTTGCTCTTTACATTTCTTGTCATTTACTTCCTGCACTTTAATTTTCCTTGCTATTTACTTTCTGTTGGTTACACTTCACACAATTCACTCAACGATAGCTTGACTAAACTAATCACCCACTAAAGTTGCTTAATCCATCAATCCCTGTGGGATCGACCTCACTCTAAGTGAGTTATTACTACTTGATGCGACTCGGTATACTTGCCGGTTGGATTTGTGTGTTGGAAATTTGTTTTCCGCAAAAACACCATGAAGTTTTTCTTGTGATGACAAGTCATCTTAGCCTAGTTTTACTAGTCTTTTTTCTTTGTTTTCATTAAGTTTTATGCACTTTCTTAAGCCATAAGTAAGCCAATGGGGTTGAAATTCATGTCATCTTTGACTCAATCAATCATGTATAAATTGATGCCTTTTCATGAGATATTGTGTTATAATTGTCATATATTTTGGAATAGAAATATTCTCATGATTTGAAGCATATCTTTGATGATTTTGATTGATTGATGATAGGTGAAACAAAGCTTGGAAGGAGGGTGCAAGAGGCTGAAGAAGAAGTCCCAGGGAGGCAACGTTGGGGCCAACGTTTGACCTCAAACGTTGAGGCAAACGTTGGCCGAAGAAGAAGCTTTTGTTGCCAACGTTGGAGCCAACGTTTGACCTCAAACGTTGAGGCAAACATTGGCGCCACAAGGAATGAAAATGGTGCCCCTGGAAAGATGAAGTTTGCGCCAACGTTTGACCTCAAACGTTGAGGCAAATGTTGGCACCTAAGAGGAGGCAGGGTGAGCTTTTGGCAATGACGTTTGAGCCAACGTTTGACCTCAAACGTTGGGTCAAACGTTGGCGACATTTTGGCAAATAGGAGCATGGAAGAACACCCCTGATTGATGAGCAAATTGAGCCACGTTTGCGCCAACGTTTGACCTCAAACGTTGGGCCAAACGTTGGCCAAAAAGAATGCATGGGGGATCCACGTTTGAGCTCACGTTTGACCTCAAACGTTGAGCCAAACGTGGATGGCAGCAAAATGAGGCCTGATGCACTATTTCACAAGGCAACGTTTGAGTTAACGTTTGACCTCAAACGTTAGCTCAAACGTGAGACTTGCATGGCCGGTTCATAAGTGGATTTCTTCCCAACACCAAGAGCAATCAACGGAGGCTACTATCAACCCAATTCCATCAAAGCCAAGGCCCAATTCAAGGCTGAAGATCATTAGAAGAAAGTGTATAAATAGATTAGAATTTAAGTTTTAAGGGAGCTTTTTGATTTTGTGATTTTTGCTAAGGAACTTTTGGAGAGAGCACTTGACATTTGAGAGAGTTTCTGGGAAGAGAATTGAATTCTCTTCCTCTGGGTTTTCTTGTTTTCTTTTCTGAAATTCTTCACTGGAGTCTTGGGTGTTGAGAATTGAGGAAATTATGTCTCAATCTCACCTTGAGATCTCTCTCTGTTTTGAGCTACTGCACATTTGAGAAATTGATATTTGAATTCCTTTATTTCACTGCTTGATCTTAATTTCTCTTGCAATTGTTTTCTGAATTGGGATCTAGGAAGGCATTGAGATCTAGACTTAGTTATCTAGTCTCTTGGGTCCTGAGATCTATTGGTTTCCATTTTAATTTCCTTGTTTGATTCCTGCAGATCCAATTCCCATTTCCCTGTTTATTTTCAAGTCATTTATATTTCTTGCACTTTAAGTTTCTGCAATTTACATTACTTGCACTTTAAGATTCAGGTCCTTTACTTTCAGTTCTCTTTAATTTCTGCAAATCCCCCATTCCCCTTTATATTTTCTGCAATTTAAATTCTGTCAACACAAATTCACACAATCAACACTTGTTTGCTTGACTAATTCAACCACTAAACTAAAGTTGCTCAATCCTTCAATCCCTGTGGGATCGACCTCACTCCCGTGAGTTTTATTACTTGATGCGACCCGGTGCACTTGCCGGTGAGTTTTGTGTCGAATCGTTTTTCGCACATCAGGTTTTTGGCGCCGTTGCCGGGGATTGATTAGATCAAGCAACTTTAGTGGGTGATTAGTTTAGTCAAGCTAACATTGGTGAATTGAATGAAATGTGACCAGCAGAATGTAAAGTGCAAGGAAAATTAAAGTGCAGAAAGTAAATGACGAAAACGTAAAGAGCAAGAAATGTAAATTGACAAGAATCTTAAATGACAAGAAATGTAAATTGCAGTAAATGTAAAGGGAAGTGGGAGCAGGGGAATTAAAGATGAGCAATAGATCAAGTAATTGGAAATGTAAATTGCAGGATGAATAAAGGAAATTGGATGCTGGGATTCAAAGTTAAACAAAAGAATTCAAAGTGCAAACAATCAGAGATCCAGAATATGAAATAGGTTGCAACGAATCTTAAGCAGAAAAGAAAAATCACTTGAAGAATCCAACAGCAAGTAAATTCAACTCAATTGTGAAATCTGAAAGAGAAATTGAAGATCTCAGGGGCTCAATGAGACTAGAAAACCAAGTCTAGATCTCAAGCCCTTCCTTGATCCAACAGAGAACAATTTGCAAAGGAAATTAAAGATGAAAGCAATGAATGAAAACTTTAGATCCAAGTCACAATGCACTGAAATTTTGCCGAAGAATAACAAGAGAAATTGTAGATCAAAATTGAAACAGAATTCCTTCAATTCTCAATCCACAATTCAAAACAGAAAATCCAACACACAAATCCAACCGGCAAGTATACCGAGTCGCATCAAGTAGTAATAACTCACTTAGAGTGAGGTCGATCCCACAGGGATTGATGGATTAAGCAACTTTAGTGGGTGATTAGTTTAGTCAAGCTATCGTTGAGTGAATTGTGTGAAGTGTAACCAACAGAAAGTAAATAGCAAGGAAAATTAAAGTGCAGGAAGTAAATGACAAGAAATGTAAAGAGCAAGAAATGTAAATTGATAAGAATCTTAAATGACAAGAAATGTAAATTGCAGTAAATGTAAAGGAAAGTGGGAGCAGGGGAATTAAAGAAAGCTCTCTATCCTCCTCCTAATGCTCTCACAGAGCCAGCCCCCTTATGGAATGAAACTAATGCCTTTATATAGGCTTTTACAAAATGAAAAATGAAATTGAAAGCAAATTACAAAGAAAATGAAATTCCTAATCAAATTGTTTCTTGTGCCTTTGAGTGATGTCAATTGGGCTTTGCTTACTTTGGAGTGAAATTGGGTTGAAGATGGATCCGGATGGCCTTGGTTTTGAGAAGAAATCCGCTTGCAATTTGGGCCTTGGGGTATTTACGTTTGAGTCAACGCTTGAGGGAAAACGTTGAATCCAACGTCCTCATGTGCTAGCCTCATGCAGAACCCATTTTGCTGTCACTCACATTTGAGTTCACGTTTGAGGTCAAACGTGAGCTCAAACGTGGCTCCTCCCAGGTGAGTTTTTGGAACGCTTCTTTGTCCTCTTGTCAATATTGCCAATTGCATGCCCACTATTTACTATTATATATGGTTGGAAAGCTCTGAATGTCAGCTTTCCAACGCAACTAGAAGCACATCAATTGGACATCTACAACGCAAGTTATGCTCCTTTGAAGAGGACAGGGTCGCTGGCTTTGGTGTGTAACGTTTGAGGCGACGTTTGCCTCAAACATGGTCGAAAACGCCAGATTCTGGACGCTCAAAAGCATTGTCCACCCCATACTATTATATATTGTTGGAAATCCCTGAATGTCTACTTTCCAATGCCGTTGAAAGTGCATCATTTGGAGCTCCACAGCTCGAGTTATACTCCGTCGAAGGTGCAGAGGTCAGCTGGCCTTACTGCAGGTTGACACCATGTTCGTTTATGCACTTTCGGGGCAGTTTTCTCCCTCAATTTTAGTGTCCACCATGCAGTGCCATATATGCTTGGAAAGCTCTTGATTCCTACTTTCCATTTCTTTTTGAATCACCTCATTTGGAGCTCTGTAGCTCAAGTTATTCTTGTTGGAAGTATACCCCTTCAGGCTGTGAGGCGCCAACGTTTGAGGTCAAACGTTGGCGCAAACGTTGCCTTCCAAGAGTGCCATTTTTCTTCTTTTTGGCACCAACGTTTGCCTCAACGTTTGAGGTCAAACGTTGGCGCAAACGTTGCCTTCAGGAGCTTCTTCTTCGGCCAACGTTTGCCTCAACGTTTGAGGTCAAACGTTGGCTCAAACGTTGGTTCTTCTCCAGGGCATTCTTCATCTTCTTGCAACCTCCTTCCAAGCTTTGTTTCACCTATCATCAACCAATCAAAAACATCAAAGCTATGCTTCAAATCATGAGATTGTTTCTCTTCCATAATATATGACAATTATAGCACAAAATCTCATGAAAATGCATCATTTTATACATGATTGATTGAGTCAAAGATATCATGAATTTCTACCCAATTGGCTTACTTGTGGCCTATGAATGCATGAAAACCAAGTAAAAAACTAGTGAAAAAGCATAGGAAAACATGACATGGTAACATGTCATCACAAATTTTTTTAAAAATATATTTTATTTTTTTATTCACCGGATGATGCTACACCGAGACAATTGACTTCTTTTTGCTGCACTTGTTCAGAAATTAAGAATAAATTAATTTAACAAATTTAGAATTTTAATTTTTTTACTTTTTGGATATGTTTTGAATTTTTTAATTTTTTACAATTAGAAAAAATATTTTTTGTTTTAAAAATTTAAAAAAATAATAAATTTATAGATCTGTTGTTTACTAGATATTGCTAGACTTTATTTTATGTTTATTATTTAAAAAAACATTTAATAATATAATTTAAAAATTCAAAAATAATTTTTTTAATTTTTATTTTTTAATTTTTAAATTTTTAATTTTTTTAAAAATATTTTTTATTTTTTATTCACCGGATGATGCCACACCGTCATAGTTGACTTTTTTTTGCTGCACTTGTTTAGAAATTAAGAATAAATTAATTTAACAAATTTAGAATTTAATTTTTTTTACTTTTGGGATATGTTTTGAATTTTTTAATTTTTTACAATTAGAAAAAATATTTTTCATTTTAAAAATTTAAAAAATAATAAATTTATAGATATGTTGTTTACTAGATATTGCTAGACTTGATTTTATTTTTATTATTTAAATAAAAAACATTTAAGAATATAATTTAAAAATTTAAAAATAATTTTTTTTTTAAATTTTTAATTTTTTTAAAAATATTTTTTATTTTTTTATTCACCGAATGATGCTACACCGAGACAGTTGACTTTTTTTTGCTGCACTTGTTCAGAAATTAAGCATAAATTAATTTAACAAATTTAGAATTATAATTTTTTTACTTTTTGGATATGTTTTGAATTTTTTAATTTTTTACAACTAGAAAAAATATTTTTTATTTTAAAAATTTAAAAAAATAATAAATTTATAGATCTGTTGTTTACTAGATATTGCTGGACTTTATTATATGTTTATTATTTAAATAAAAAACATTTAATAGTATAATTTAAAAATTCAAAAATAAAAATTTATTTTTTTAAATTTCTAATTTTTTTAAAAATATTTTTTATTTTTTTATTCACCGGATGATGCTACACCGAGACAGTTGACATCTTTTTGCTGCACTTGTTCAGAAATTAAGCATAAATTAATTTTAAAAATTTAGAATTTTAATTTTTTTACTTTTTCAGTATGTTTGGAATTTTTTAATTTTTTACAATTTGAAAAAATATTTTTTATTTTAAAAATTTAAAAAAATAATAAATTTATAGATCTGTTGTTTACTAGATATTGCTGGACTTTATTTTATGTTTATTATTTAAATAAAAAAATTTAATAATATAATTTAAAAATTCAAAAATAAAAATTTAATTTTTTTTAGTTTTTAATTTTTTTAAAAATATTTTTTTGTTTTTTATTCACCGGATGATGCAACACCGAGACAGTTGACTTTTTTTTGCCGCACTTGTTCAGAAATTAAGAATAAATTAATTTAACAAATTTAGAATTTTAATTTTTTTACTTTTTGGATATGTTTTGAATTTTTTAATTTTTTACAATTAGAAAAAGTATTTTTTATTTTGAAAATTTAAAAAAGTAATAAATTTATAGATTTGTTGTTTACTAGATATTGCTGGACTTTATTTTATGTTTATTATTTAAATAAAAAACATTTAATAATATAATTTAAAAATTCAAAAATAAAAATTTATTGTTTTTAAATTTCTAATTTTTTAAAAATATTTTTTATTTTTTATTCACCGGATGATGCTACACCGAGACAGTTGACTTCTTTTTGCTGCACTTGTTCAGAAATTAAGAATAAATTAATTTAACAAATTGAGAATTTTAATTTTTTTACTTTTTGGATATGTTTTGAATTTTTTAATTTTTTACAATTAGAAAAAATATTTTTTATTTTAAAAATTTAAAAAAATAATAAATTTATAGATCTGTTGTTTACTAGATATTGCTAGACTTTATTTTATGTTTATTATTTAAAAAAACATTTAATAATATAATTTAAAAATTCAAAAATAATTTTTTTTAATTTTTATTTTTTTAATTTTTAAATTTTTAATTTTTTTAAAAATATTTTTTATTTTTTATTCACCGGATGATGCCACACCGTCATAGTTGACTTTTTTTTGCTGCACTTGTTTAGAAATTAAGAATAAATTAATTTAACAAATTTAGAATTCTAATTTTTTTACTTTTTGGATATGTTTTGAATTTTTTAATTTTTTACAATTAGTAAAAATATTTTTTATTTTAAAAATTTAAAAAAATAATAAATTTATAGATCTGTTGTTTACTAGATATTGCTGGACTTTATTTTATGTTTATTATTTAAATAAAAAACATTTAATAGTATAATTTAAAAATTCAAAAATAAAAATTTATTTTTTAAATTTCTAATTTTTTTAAAAATATTTTTTATTTTTTTATTCACCGGATGATGCTACACCGAGACAGTTGACATCTTTTTGCTGCACTTGTTCAGAAATTAAGCATAAATTAATTTTAAAAATTTAGAATTTTAATTTTTTTACTTTTTCAGTATGTTTGGAATTTTTTAATTTTTTACAATTTGAAAAAATATTTTTTATTTTAAAAATTTAAAAAAATAATAAATTTATAGATCTGTTGTTTACTAGATATTGCTGGACTTTATTTTATGTTTATTATTTAAATAAAAAAATTTAATAATATAATTTAAAAATTCAAAAATAAAAATTTAATTTTTTTAGTTTTTAATTTTTTTAAAAATATTTTTTTGTTTTTTATTCACCGGATGATGGAACACCGAGACAGTTGACTTTTTTTGCCGCACTTGTTCAGAAATTAAGAATAAATTAATTTAACAAATTTAGAATTTTAATTTTTTTACTTTTTGGATATGTTTTGAATTTTTTAATTTTTTACAATTAGAAAAAGTATTTTTTATTTTGAAAATTTAAAAAAGTAATAAATTTATAGATTTGTTGTTTACTAGATATTGCTGGATTTTATTTTATGTTTATTATTTAAATAAAAAACATTTAATAATATAATTTAAAAATTCAAAAATAAAAATTTATTGTTTTAAAATTTCTATTTTTTTAAAAATATTTTTTACTTTTTTATTCACCGGATGATGCTACACCGAGACAGTTGACTTCTTTTTGCTGCACTTGTTCAGAAATTAAGAATAAATTAATTTAACAAATTGAGAATTTTAATTTTTTTACTTTTTGGATATGTTTGAATTTTTTAATTTTTTACAATTAGAAAAAATATTTTTTATTTTAAAAATTTAAAAAAATAATAAATTTATAGATCTGTTGTTTACTAGATATTGCTGGACTTTATTTTATGTTTATTATTTAAATAAAAAAATTTAATAATATAATTTAAAAATTCAAAAATAAAAATTTAATTTTTTTTAGTTTTTAATTTTTTTAAAAATATTTTTTTGTTTTTTATTCACCGGATGATGGAACACCGAGACAGTTGACTTTTTTTGCCGCACTTGTTCAGAAATTAAGAATAAATTAATTTAACAAATTTAGAATTTTAATTTTTTTACTTTTTGGATATGTTTTGAATTTTTTAATTTTTTACAATTAGAAAAAGTATTTTTTATTTTGAAAATTTAAAAAAGTAATAAATTTATAGATTTGTTGTTTACTAGATATTGCTGGATTTTATTTTATGTTTATTATTTAAATAAAAAACATTTAATAATATAATTTAAAAATTCAAAAATAAAAATTTATTGTTTTAAAATTTCTATTTTTTTAAAAATATTTTTTACTTTTTTATTCACCGGATGATGCTACACCGAGACAGTTGACTTCTTTTTGCTGCACTTGTTCAGAAATTAAGAATAAATTAATTTAACAAATTGAGAATTTTAATTTTTTTACTTTTTGGATATGTTTTGAATTTTTTAATTTTTTACAATTAGAAAAAATATTTTTTATTTTAAAAATTTAAAAAAATAATAAATTTATAGATCTGTTGTTTATTAGATATTGTTAGACTTTATTTTATGTTTATTATTTAAAAAAACATTTAATAACATAATTTAAAAATTCAAAAATAATTTTTTTTTAATTTTTATTTTTTTAATTTTTAAATTTTTAATTTTTTTAAAAATATTTTTTATTTTTTCTTCACCGGATGATGCCACACCGTCATAGTTGACTTTTTTTTGCTGCACTTGTTTAGAAATTAAGAATAAATTAATTTAACAAATTTAGAATTTAATTTTTTTTACTTTTTGGATATGTTTTGAATTTTTTAATTTTTTACAATTAGAAAAAATATTTTTCATTTTAAAAATTTAAAAAATAATAAATTTATAGATATGTTGTTTACCAGATATTGCTAGACTTGATTTTATTTTTATTATTTAAATAAAAAACATTTAAGAATATAATTTAAAAATTTAAAAATAAATTTTTTTTTAAAATTTTTAATTTTTTTAAAAATATTTTTTATTTTTTTATTCACCGAATGATGCTACACCGAGACAGTTTACTTTTTTTTGCTGCACTTGTTCAGAAATTAAGCATAAATTAATTTAACAAATTTAGAATTATAATTTTTTTACTTTTTGGATATGTTTTGAATTTTTTAATTTTTTACAATTAGAAAAAATATTTTTTATTTTAAAAATTTAAAAAAATAATAAATTTATAGATCTGTTGTTTACTAGATATTGCTGGACTTTATTTTATGTTTATTATTTAAATAAAAAACATTTAATAGTATAATTTAAAAATTCAAAAATAAAAATTTATTTTTTTAAAAATATTTTTTATTTTTTTATTCACCGGATGATGCTACACCGAGACAGTTGACATCTTTTTGCTGCACTTGTTCAGAAATTAAGCATAAATTAATTTTAAAAATTTAGAATTTTAATTTTTTTACTTTTTCGGTATGTTTGGAATTTTTTAATTTTTTACAATTTGAAAAAATATTTTTTATTTTAAAAATTTAAAAAAATAATAAATTTATAGATCTGTTGTTTACTAGATATTGCTGGACTTTATTTTATGTTTATTATTTAAATAAAAAAATTTAATAATATAATTAAAAATTTCGAAAATAAAAATTTTATTTTTTTAATTTTATTTTTTTTTAATTTTTAATTTTTTTAAAATATTTTTTTGTTTTTTATTCACCGGATGATGCAACACCGAGACAGTTGCCTTTTTTTGCTGCAAAAGTTCAGAAATTAAGAATAAATTAATTTAACAAATTTAGAATTTTAATTTTTTTACTTTTTGGATATGTTTTGAATTTTTTAATTTTTTACAATTAGAAAAAATATTTTTTATTTTAAAAATTTAAAAAAATAATAAATTTATAGATCTGTTGTTTACTAGATATTGCTGGACTTTATTTTATTTTTATTATTTAAATAAAATACATTTAATAATATAATTTAAAAATTCAAAAAAAAAATTTTATATTTTTAAATTTTTAATTTTTTTAAAAATATTTTTTATTTTTTATTCACCGGATGATGCCACACCGAGACAGTTGACTTTTTTTTGCTGCACTTGTTCAGAAATTAAGAATAAATTAATTTAACAAATTTAGAATTTAATTTTTTTACTTTTTGGATCTGTTTTGAATTTTTTAATTTTTTACAATTAGAAAAAATATTTTTCATTTTAAAAATTTAATAAATAATAAATTTATACATATGTTGTTTACTAAATGTTGCTGGACTTGATTTTCTTTTTATTATTTAAATAAAAAACATTTAATAATATAATTTAAATATTTAAAAATAATTTTTTTTTAATTTTTAATTTTTTTAAAAATATTTTTTATTTTCTTATTCACCGGATGATGCTACACCGAGACAGTTGACGTTTTTTGCTGCACTTGTTCCTAAATTAAGCATAAATTAATTTAACAAATTTAGAATTATAATTTTTTACTTTTTGGATATGTTTTGAATTTTTTAATTTTTTACAATTAGAAAAAATATTTTTTATTTTAAAAATTTAAAAAAGTAATTTATAGATCTGTTGTTTACTAGATATTGCTGGACGTTATTTTATGTTTATTATTTAAATAAAAAACATTTAATAATATAATTTAAAAATTCAAAAATAAAAATTCTTTTTTTTTAAATTTCTAATTTTTATAAAAATATTTTTTATTTTTTTATTCACCGGATGATGCTACACCGAGACAGTTGACATCTTTTTGCTGCACTTGTTCAGAAATTAAGCATAAATTAATTTTAAAAATTTAGAATTTTAATTTTTTTACTTTTTCGGTATGTTTGGAATTTTTTAATTTTTTACAATTTGAAAAAATATTTTTTATTTTAAAAATTTAAAAAAATAATAAATTTATAGATCTGTTGTTTACTAGATATTGCTGGACTTTATTTTATGTTTATTATTTAAATAAAAAAATTTAATAATATAATTTAAAATTTCGAGAATAAAAATTTTATTTTTTTTAATTTTATTTTTTTAATTTTTAATTTTTTAAAATATTTTTTTGTTTTTTATTCACCGGATGATGCAACACCGAGACAGTTGACTTTTTTTGCTGCAAAAGTTCAGAAATTAAGAATAAATTAATTTAACAAATTTAGAATTTTAATTTTTTTACTTTTTGGATATGTTTTGAATTTTTTAATTTTTTACAATTTTAAAAATATTTTTTATTTTAAAAATTAAAAAAATAATAAATTTATAGATGTATTATTTACTGATATTACTGGACTTTATTTTATTTTTATTATTTAAATAAAAAACAATTAATAATATAATTTAAAAATTCAAAATTAAAAAATTTTATTTTTTCTATATTTTTAATTTTTTTAAAAATATTTTTTATTTTTTTATTCACCGGATGATGCTACACCGAGACAGTTGACATTTTTTGCTGCACTTGTTCAGAAATTAAGCATAAATTAATTTAACAAATTTAGAATTTTAATTTTTTTACTTTTTGGATATGTTTTGAATTTTTTAATTTTTTACAATTAGAAAAAATATTTTTTATTTTAAAAATTTAAAAAAATAATAAATTTATAGATCTGTTGTTTACTAGATATTGCTGGACTTTATTTTATTTTTATTATTTAAATAAAATACATTTAATAATATAATTTAAAAATTCAAAAACAAAAATTTTATATTTTTAAATTTTTAATTTTTTTAAAAATATTTTTTATTTTTTATTCACCGGATGATGCCACACCGAGACAGTTGACTTTTTTTTGCTGCACTTGTTCAGAAATTAAGAATAAATTAATTTAACAAATTTAGAATTTAATTTTTTTTACTTTTTGGATCTGTTTTGAATTTTTTAATTTTTTACAATTAGAAAAAATATTTTTCATTTTAAAAATTTAATAAATAATAAATTTATAGATATGTTGTTTACTAAATATTGCTGGACTTGATTTTCTTTTTATTATTTAAATAAAAAACATTTAATAATATAATTTAAATATTTAAAAATAAATTTTTTTTAAATTTTTAATTTTTTTAAAAATATTTTTTATTTTCTTATTCACCGGATGATGCTACACCGAGACAGTTGACTTTTTTTGCTGCACTTGTTCCTAAATTAAGCATAAATTAATTTAACAAATTTAGAATTATAATTTTTTACTTTTTGGATATGTTTTGAATTTTTTAATTTTTTACAATTAGAAAAAATATTTTTTATTTTAAAATTTAAAAAAAAAATTTATAGATCTGTTGTTTACTGGATATTGCTGGACTTTATTTTAAGTTTATTATTTAAATAAAAAACATTTAATAATATAATTTAAAAATTCAAAAATAAAAATTCATTTTTTTAAAATTTCTAATTTTTATAAAAATATTTTTTATTTTTTTATTCACCGGATGATGCTACACCGAGACAGTTGACTTCTTTTTGCTGCACTTGTTCAGAAATTAAGCATAAGTTAATTTTAAAAATTTAGAATTTTAATTTTTTTACTTTTTCGGTATGTTTGGAATTTTTTAATTTTTTACAATTTTAAAAATATTTTTTATTTTAAAAATTAAAAAAATAATAAATTTATAGATGTATTATTTACTGATATTACTGGACTTTATTTTATTTTTATTATTTAAATAAAAAACAATTAATAATATAATTTAAAAATTCAAAATTAAAAAATTTTATTTTTTTTAAATTTTTAATTTTTTTAAAAATATTTTTTATTTTTTATTCACCGGATGATGCTACACCGAGACAGTTGACTTTTTTTGCTGCACTTGTTCAGAAATTAAGCATAAATTAATTTAACAAATTTAGAATTTTAATTTTTTTACTTTTTGGATATGTTTTGAATTTTTTAATTTTTTACAATTAGAAAAAATATTTTTTATTTTAAAAATTTAAAAAAATAATAAATTTATAGATCTGTTGTTTACTAGATATTGCTGGACTTTATTTTATTTATATTATTTAAATAAAATACATTTAATAATATAATTTAAAAATTCAAAAAAAAAATTTTATATTTTTAAATTTTTAATTTTTTTAAAAATATTTTTTATTTTTTATTCACCGGATGATGCCACACCGAGACAGTTGACTTTTTTTTGCTGCACTTGTTCAGAAATTAAGAATAAATTAATTTAACAAATTTAGAATTTAATTTTTTTTACTTTTTGGATCTGTTTTGAATTTTTTAATTTTTTACAATTAGAAAAAATATTTTTCATTTTAAAAATTTAATAAATAATAAATTTATAGATATGTTGTTTACTAAATATTGCTGGACTTGATTTTCTTTTTATTATTTAAATAAAAAACATTTAATAATATAATTTAAATATTTAAAAATAATTTTTTTTTAAATTTTTAATTTTTTAAAAATATTTTTTATTTTCTTATTCACCGGATGATGCTACACCGAGACAGTTGACTTTTTTTGCTGCACTTGTTCCTAAATTAAGCATAAATTAATTTAACAAATTTAGAATTATAATTTTTTACTTTTTGGATATGTTTTGAATTTTTTAATTTTTTACAATTAGAAAAAATATTTTTTATTTTAAAATTTAAAAAAAAAATTTATAGATCTGTTGTTTACTAGATATTGCTGGACTTTATTTTAAGTTTATTATTTAAATAAAAAACATTTAATAATATAATTTAAAAATTCAAAAATAAAAATTCATTTTTTTAAAATTTCTAATTTTTTAAAAATATTTTTTATTTTTTTATTCACCGGATGATGCTACACCGAGACAGTTGACTTCTTTTTGCTGCACTTGTTCAGAAATTAAGCATAAGTTAATTTTAAAAATTTAGAATTTTAATTTTTTTACTTTTTCGGTATGTTTGGAATTTTTTAATTTTTTACAATTTTAAAAATATTTTTTATTTTAAAAATTAAAAAAATAATAAATTTATAGATGTATTATTTACTGATATTACTGGACTTTATTTTATTTTTATTATTTAAATAAAAAACAATTAATAATATAATTTAAAAATTCAAAATTAAAAAATTTTATTTTTTTAAATTTTTAATTTTTTTAAAAATATTTTTTATTTTTTATTCACCGGATGATGCTACACCGAGACAGTTGACTTTTTTTGCTGCACTTGTTCAGAAATTAAGCATAAATTAATTTAACAAATTTAGAATTTTAATTTTTTTACTTTTTGGATATGTTTTGAATTTTTTAATTTTTTACAATTAGAAAAAATATTTTTTATTTTAAAAATTTAAAAAAATAATAAATTTATAGATCTATTGTTTACTAGATATTGCTGGACTTTATTTTATTTTTATTATTTAAATAAAATACATTTAATAATATAATTTAAAAATTCAAAAACAAAAAATTTTATATTTTTAAATTTTTAATTTGTTTAAAAATATTTTTTATTTTTTATTCACCGGATGATGCCACACCGAGACAGTTGACTTTTTTTTGCTGCACTTGTTCAGAAATTAAGAATAAATTAATTTAACAAATTTAGAATTTAATTTTTTTACTTTTTGGATCTGTTTTGAATTTTTTAATTTTTTACAATTAGAAAAAATATTTTTCATTTTAAAAATTTAGTAAATAATAAATTTATAGATATGTTGTTTACTAATATTGCTGGACTTGATTTTCTTTTTATTATTTAAATAAAAAATATTTAATAATATAATTTAAATATTTAAAAATAATTTTTTTTTAATTTTTAATTTTTTTAAAAATATTTTTTATTTTTTATTCACCGGATGATGCTACACCTAGACAGTTGACTTTTTTTGCTGCACTTGTTCCTAAATTAAGCATAAATTAATTTAACAAATTTAGAATTATAATTTTTTACTTTTTGGATATGTTTTGAATTTTTTAATTTTTTACAATTAGAAAAAATATTTTTTATTTTAAAAATTAAAAAAAAAATTTATAGATCTGTTGTTTACTAGATATTGCTGGACTTTATTTTAAGTTTATTATTTAAATAAAAAACATTTAATAATATAATTTAAAAATTCAAAAATAAAAATTCATTTTTTTAAATTTCTAATTTTTATAAAAATATTTTTTATTTTTTTATTCACCGGATGATGCTACACCGAGACAGTTGACTTCTTTTTGCTGCACTTGTTCAGAAATTAAGCATAAGTTAATTTTAAAAATTTAGAATTTTAATTTTTTACTTTTTCGGTATGTTTGGAATTTTTTAATTTTTTACAATTTAAAAATATTTTTTATTTTAAAAATTAAAAAAATAATAAATTTATAGATGTATTATTTACTGATATTACTGGACTTTATTTTATTTTTATTATTTAAATAAAAAACAATTAATAATATAATTTAAAAATTCAAAATAAAAATTTTATTTTTTTAAATTTTTAATTTTTTTAAAAATATTTTTTATTTTTTATTCACCGGATGATGCTACACCGAGACAGTTGACTTTTTTTGCTGCACTTTTCAGAAATTAAGCATAAATTAATTTAACAAATTTAGAATTTTAATTTTTTTACTTTTTGGATATGTTTTGAATTTTTTAATTTTTTACAATTAGAAAAAATATTTTTTATTTTAAAAATTTAAAAAAATAATAAATTTATAGATCTGTTGTTTACTAGATATTGCTGGACTTTATTTTATTTTTATTATTTAAATAAAATACATTTAATAATATAATTTATAAATTCAAAAAAAAAATTTTATTTTTAATTTTTAATTTTTTTAAAAATATTTTTTATTTTTTATTCACCGGATGATGCCACACCGAGACAGTTGACTTTTTTTTGCTGCACTTGTTCAGAAATTAAGAAAAATTAATTTAACAAATTTAGAATTTAATTTTTTTACTTTTTGGATCTGTTTTGAATTTTTTAATTTTTTACAATTAGAAAAAATATTTTTCATTATAAAAATTTAATAAATAATAAATTTATAGATATGTTGTTTACTAATATTGCTGGACTTGATTTTTTTTTATTATTTAAATAAAAAACATTTAATAATATAATTTAAAATTTAAAAATAAATTTTTTTTTAATTTTTAATTTTTTAAAAATATTTTTTATTTTCTTATTCACCGGATGATGCTACACCGAGACAGTTGACTTTTTTTGCTGCACTTGTTCTAAATTAAGCATAAATTAATTTAACAAATTTAGAATTATAATTTTTTACTTTTTGGATATGTTTGAATTTTTTAATTTTTTACAATTAGAAAAAATATTTTTATTTTAAAAATTAAAAAAAAAATTATAGATCTGTTGTTTACTAGATATTGCTGGACTTTATTTTAGTTTATTATTTAAATAAAAAACATTTAATAATATAATTTAAAAATTCAAAATAAAAATTCATTTTTTTAAATTTCTAATTTTTTAAAAATATTTTTTATTTTTTATTCACCGGATGATGCTACACCGAGACAGTTGACTTCTTTTTGCTGCACTTGTTCAGAAATTAAGCATAAGTTAATTTAAAAATTTAGAATTTTATTTTTTTACTTTTTCGGTATGTTTGGAATTTTTTAATTTTTACAATTAAAAAATATTTTTTATTTTAAAAATTAAAAAAATAATAAATTTATAGATGTTTATTTACTGATATTACTGGACTTTATTTTATTTTATTATTTAAATAAAAAAATTAATAATATAATTTAAAAATTCAAAATAAAAATTTTATTTTTTTTAATTTTTAATTTTTTTAAAAATATTTTTTATTTTTTTATTCACCGGATGATGCTACACCGAGACAGTTGACTTTTTTTGCTGCACTTGTTCAGAAATTAAGATAAATTAATTTAACAAATTTAGAATTTTAATTTTTTTACTTTTTGGATATGTTTGAATTTTTTAATTTTTTACAATTAGAAAAAATATTTTTTATTTTAAAATTTAAAAAATAATAAATTTATAGATCTGTTGTTTACTAGATATTGCTGGACTTTATTTTATTTTTATTATTTAAATAAAAACATTTAATAATATAATTTAAAAATTCAAAAAAAAAATTTTATTTTTTAAATTTTTAATTTTTTTAAAAATATTTTTTATTTTTTATTCACCGGATGATGCACACCGAGACAGTTGACTTTTTTTGCTGCACTTGTTCAGAAATTAAGAATAAATTAATTTAACAAATTTAGAATTTAATTTTTTTACTTTTTGGATTGTTTTGAATTTTTTAATTTTTTACAATTAGAAAAAATATTTTTTATTTTAAAAATTTAAAAAATAATAATTTATAGATCTGTTGTTTACTAGATATTGCTGGACTTTATTTATTTTTATTATTTAAATAAAAACATTAATAATATAATTTAAAAATTCAAAAAAAAATTTATTTTTTAATTTTAATTTTTTAAAAATATTTTTATTTTTTATTCACCGGATGATGCCACACCGAGACAGTTGACTTTTTT
>NC_092045.1:57400092-57492153 GCF_003086295.3 Arachis hypogaea
TTTTTTACAATTAGAAAAATATTTTTATTTAAATTAAAAATAATAATTTATAGATTTTTTACTAGATATTGCTGGACTTATTTATTTTATTTTTAAATAAAAATTTAATAATATAATTTAAAATTAAAAAAATTTTTTTTTAATTTTATTTTTAAAATATTTTTTTTTTTTATTCACGGATGATACACGAGACAGTTGACTTTTTTTGCTGCACTTGTTCAAATTAAGATAAATTAATTTAAAAATTAGAATTTAATTTTTTTATTTTGGATATGTTTTGAATTTTTTAATTTTTTACAATTAGAAAAAATATTTTTATTTTAAAATTTAAAAATAATAAATTTATAGATTGTTGTTTACTAGATATTGCTGGACTTTATTTTATGTTTATTATTTAAATAAAAAACATTTAATAATATAATTTAAAAATTCAAAAATAAAATTTATTTTTTAATTTTAATTTTTTTAAAAATATTTTTTATTTTTTATTCACCGGATGATGCTACACCGAGACAGTTGACTTTTTTGCTGCACTTGTTCAGAAATTAAGAATAAATTAATTTAAAAATTTAGAATTTTAATTTTTTACTTTTTGGTATGTTTGGAATTTTTTAATTTTTTACAATTAGAAAAATATTTTTTATTTTAAAAATTTAAAAAATAATAAATTTATAGATCTGTTGTTTACTAGATATTGCTGGACTTTATTTTATTTTATTATTTAAATAAAAACATTTAATAATATAATTTAAAAATTCAAAAAAAAAATTTTATTTTTTAAATTTTTAATTTTTTTAAAATATTTTTTATTTTTATTCACCGGATGATGCACACCGAGACAGTTGACTTTTTTTGCTGCACTTGTTCAGAAATTAAGAATAAATTAATTTAAAAATTTAGAATTTAATTTTTTTACTTTTTGGATATGTTTTGAATTTTTTATTTTTTACAATTAGAAAAAATATTTTTATTTTAAAAATTTAAAAATAATAATTTATAGATTGTTGTTTACTAGATATTGCTGACTTATTTTATTTTTATTATTTAAATAAAAAATTTAATAATATAATTTAAAATTAAAATAATTTTTTTTTAATTTTTAATTTTTTTAAAATATTTTTATTTTTTTATTCACCGGATGATGCTACACCGAGACAGTTGACTTTTTTTGCTGCACTTGTTCAAAATTAAGATAAATTAATTTAAAAATTTAGAATTTAATTTTTTACTTTTTGGATATGTTTGAATTTTTAATTTTTTACAATTAGAAAAATATTTTTATTTTAAAATTAAAAAATAATAAATTTATAGATCTGTTGTTTACTAGATATTGCTGGACTTTATTTTATTTTATTATTTAAATAAAAACATTTAATAATATAATTTAAAAATTCAAAAATAAAATTTATTTTTTTAAATTTTAATTTTTTAAAATATTTTTATTTTTTATTCACCGGATGATGCTACACCGAGACAGTTGACTTTTTTGCTGCACTTGTTCAAAATTAAGATAAATTAATTTAAAAATTAGAATTTAATTTTTTACTTTTTGGTATGTTTGGAATTTTTTAATTTTTACAATTAGAAAAATATTTTTATTTTAAAATTTAAAAAATAATAAATTTATAGATCTTTGTTTACTAGATATTGCTGGACTTTATTTTATTTTATTATTTAAATAAAAACATTTAATAATATAATTTAAAAATTCAAAAAAAAAATTTATTTTTTAAATTTTAATTTTTTAAAATATTTTTTATTTTTTATTCACCGGATGATGCACACCGAGACAGTTGACTTTTTTTCTGCACTTGTTCAGAAATTAAGAATAAATTAATTTAAAAATTTAGAATTTAATTTTTTTACTTTTTGGATATGTTTGAATTTTTATTTTTTACAATTAGAAAAAATATTTTTTATTTTAAAAATTTAAAAAATAATAAATTTATAGATTGTTGTTTACTAGATATTGCTGGACTTTATTTTATTTTATTATTTAAATAAAAACATTTAATAATATAATTTAAAATTCAAAATAAAATTTTTTTTAATTTTTAATTTTTTAAAAATATTTTTATTTTTTATTCACCGGATGATGCTACACCGAGACAGTTGACTTTTTTTGCTGCACTTGTTCAAATTAAGATAAATTAATTTAACAAATTTAGAATTTAATTTTTTACTTTTTGGATATGTTTGAATTTTTTAATTTTTACAATTAGAAAAAATATTTTTATTTTAAAAATTAAAAAAAATAAATTTATAGATCTGTTGTTTACTAGATATTGCTGGACTTTATTTTATTTTATTATTTAAATAAAAAACATTTAATAATATAATTTAAAAATTCAAAAATAAAAATTTATTTTTTAAATTTTAATTTTTTAAAAATATTTTTATTTTTTTATTCACCGGATGATGCTACACCGAGACAGTTGACTTTTTTTGCTGCACTTGTTCCAAATTAAGCATAAATTAATTTAAAAATTTAGAATTTAATTTTTTTACTTTTTGGATATGTTTGAATTTTTTAATTTTTACAATTAGAAAAAATATTTTTTATTTTAAAATTAAAAAAAATAAATTTATAGATCTGTTGTTTACTAGATATTGCTGGACTTTATTTTATTTTATTATTTAAATAAAAAACATTTAATAATATAATTTAAAAATTCAAAATAAAAATTTATTTTTTTAAATTTTAATTTTTTTAAAAATATTTTTATTTTTTATTCACCGGATGATGCTACACCGAGACAGTTGACTTTTTTTGCTGCACTTGTTCAGAAATTAAGATAAATTAATTTAAAAATTTAGAATTTTAATTTTTTACTTTTTGGTATGTTTGGAATTTTTTAATTTTTTACAATTAGAAAAATATTTTTATTTAAAAATTTAAAAAATAATAAATTTATAGATTTTTTTACTAGATATTACTGGACTTTATTTTATTTTATTATTTAAATAAAAACATTTAATAATATAATTTAAAAATTCAAAAATAAAAATTTTATTTTTTTAATTTTTAATTTTTTAAAAATATTTTTTATTTTTTATTCACCGGATGATGCTACACCGAGACAGTTGACTTTTTTTGCTGCACTTGTTCAGAAATTAAGAATAAATTAATTTAACAAATTTAGAATTTAATTTTTTTATTTTTGGATATGTTTTGAATTTTTTAATTTTTTACAATTAGAAAAATATTTTTTATTTTAAAAATTAAAAAAAATAAATTTATAGATCTGTTGTTTACTAGATATTGCTGGACTTTATTTTATTTTATTATTTAAATAAAAAACATTTAATAATATAATTTAAAAATTCAAAAATAAAAATTTTTTTTTTAAATTTTAATTTTTTAAAAATATTTTTATTTTTTATTCACCGGATGATGCTACACCGAGACAGTTGACTTTTTTTTGCTGCACTTGTTCAAAATTAAGCATAAATTAATTTAAAAATTTAGAATTTAATTTTTTACTTTTTGGATATGTTTGAATTTTTTAATTTTTACAATTAGAAAAAATATTTTTATTTTAAAATTAAAAAAAAATAAATTTATAGATCTGTTGTTTACTAGATATTGCTGGACTTTATTTATGTTTATTATTTAAATAAAAAACATTTAATAATATAATTTAAAAATTCAAAATAAAAATTTATTTTTTTAAATTTTAATTTTTTAAAAATATTTTTATTTTTTATTCACCGGATGATGCTACACCGAGACAGTTGACTTTTTTTGCTGCACTTGTTCAGAAATTAAGAATAAATTAATTTAAAAATTTAGAATTTTAATTTTTTACTTTTGGTATGTTTGGAATTTTTTAATTTTTTACAATTGAAAAATATTTTTATTTAAAAATTTAAAAAATAATAAATTTATAGATGTTTTTACTAGATATTCTGGACTTTATTTTATTTTATTATTTAATAAAAAACATTTAATAATATAATTTAAAAATTCAAAATAAAAATTTATTTTTTTAAATTTTTAATTTTTTAAAAATATTTTTATTTTTTTATTCACCGGATGATGCTACACCGAGACAGTTACTTTTTTTGCTGCACTTTTCAGAAATTAAGAATAAATTAATTTAAAAATTTAGAATTTAATTTTTTTATTTTTGGATATGTTTTGAATTTTTTAATTTTTACAATTAGAAAAAATATTTTTATTTTAAAAATTAAAAAAAATAAATTTATAGATCTGTTGTTTACTAGATATTGCTGGACTTTATTTTATTTTATTATTTAAATAAAAAACATTTAATAATATAATTTAAAAATTCAAAAATAAAATTTATTTTTTTAAATTTTAATTTTTTAAAAATATTTTTATTTTTTATTCACCGGATGATGCTACACCGAGACAGTTGACTTTTTTTGCTGCACTTGTTCAAATTAAGCATAAATTAATTTAAAAATTTAGAATTTAATTTTTTACTTTTTGGATATGTTTGAATTTTTTAATTTTTACAATTAGAAAAAATATTTTTTATTTTTAAAAATTAAAAAAATAAATTTATAGATCTGTTGTTTACTAGATATTGCTGACTTTATTTATTTTTATTTAAATAAAACATAATAATATAATTAAAAATTCAAAAATAAAATTTTTTTTTAAATTTAAAATTTTTATAAAAAATTTTTATTTTTTTATTCACCGGATGATGCTACACCGAGACAGTTGACTTTTTTTGCTGCACTGTTCAAATTAGCATAAATTAATTTTAAAATTTAAATTTTAATTTTTTATTTTTCGGTATGTTTGGAATTTTTTATTTTTTACAATTTGAAAAAATATTTTTAGTTTCAAAATTTAAAAAATAAAAATTTATAGATGTTTGTTTACTAGATATTACTGGACTTATTTTATTTTCATTATTTATAAAACATTAATAATATAATTTAAAAATTCAAAAATAAAAATTTATTTTTTTTAAATTTTTAATTTTTTTAAAAATATTTTTTATTTTTTTATTCACCGGATAATGCTACACCGAGACAGTTGACTTTTTTTGCTGCACTTGTTCAGAAATTAAGAATAAATTAATTTAAAAATTTAGAATTTAATTTTTTATTTTTGGATATGTTTGAATTTTTTAATTTTTACAATTAGAAAAATATTTTTTATTTTAAAAATTTAAAAAATAATAATTTATAGATCTGTTGTTTACTAGATATTGCTGGACTTTATTTTATTTTATTATTTAAATAAAAAACATTTAATAATATAATTTAAAAATTCAAAAATAAAAATTTATTTTTTTAAATTTTTAATTTTTTAAAAATATTTTTATTTTTTTATTCACCGGATGATGCTACACCGAGACAGTTGATTTTTTTTGCTGCACTTGTTCAAAATTAAGATAAATTAATTTAAAAATTTAGAATTTTAATTTTTTTACTTTTTGATATGTTTGGAATTTTTTAATTTTTTACAATTAGAAAAAATATTTTTATTTTAAAAATTTAAAAAAATAATAAATTTATAGATCTGTTGTTTACTAGATATTGCTGGACTTTATTTTATTTTATTATTTAAATAAAAACATTTAATAATATAATTTAAAAATTCAAAATAAAAATTTTATTTTTTAATTTTAATTTTTTAAAAATATTTTTTATTTTTTATTCACCGGATGATGCTACACCGAGACAGTTGACTTTTTTTGTGCACTTGTTCAGAAATTAAGAATAAATTAATTTAAAAATTTAGAATTTTAATTTTTTATTTTTGGATATGTTTTGAATTTTTTAATTTTTACAATTAGAAAAAATATTTTTATTTTAAAAAAAAAATAATAAATTTATAGATCTGTTGTTTATAGATATTGCTGGACTTTATTTTTTTTATTATTTAAATAAAAAACATTTAATAATATAATTTAAAATTTAAAAATATTTTTTTTAATTTTTAATTTTTTTAAAATATTTTTTATTTTTTATTCACCGGATGATGCTACACCGAGACAGTTGACTTTTTTTGCTGCACTTGTTCAGAAATTAAGAATAAATTAATTTAACAAATTTAGAATTTAATTTTTTTACTTTTTGGATATGTTTGAATTTTTTAATTTTTACAATTAGAAAAAATATTTTTATTTTAAAAATTTAAAAAATAATAAATTATAGATCTGTTGTTTACTAGATATTGCTGGACTTTATTTATTTTATTATTTAAATAAAAAACATTTAATAATATAATTTAAAAATTCAAAAAAAATTATTTTTTAATTTTTAATTTTTTAAAAATATTTTTTATTTTTTATTCACCGGATGATGCTACACCGAGACAGTTGATTTTTTTGCTGCACTTGTTCAAAATTAAGCATAAATTAATTTAAAAATTTAGAATTTTAATTTTTTTACTTTTTGATATGTTTGAATTTTTTAATTTTTACAATTAGAAAAAATATTTTTATTTTAAAAATTTAAAAAATAATAAATTTATAGATCTGTTGTTTACTAGATATTGCTGGACTTTATTTTATGTTTATTATTTAAATAAAAAACATTTAATAATATAATTTAAAAATTCAAAAATAAAAATTTATTTTTTTAATTTTTAATTTTTTAAAAATATTTTTTATTTTTTTATTCACCGGATGATGCTACACCGAGACAGTTGATTTTTTTTGCTGCACTTGTTCAAAATTAAGATAAATTAATTTAAAAATTTAGAATTTTAATTTTTTTACTTTTTGATATGTTTGGAATTTTTAATTTTTACAATTAGAAAAAATATTTTTTATTTTAAAATTTAAAAAAATAATAAATTTATAGATCTGTTGTTTACTAGATATTGCTGGACTTTATTTTATGTTTATTATTTAAATAAAAACATTTAATAATATAATTTAAAAATTCAAAAATAAAAATTTTATTTTTTAATTTTTAATTTTTTAAAAATATTTTTATTTTTTATTCACCGGATGATGCTACACCGAGACAGTTGACTTTTTTTGCTGCACTTGTTCAGAAATTAAGAATAAATTAATTTAAAAATTTAGAATTTTATTTTTTTATTTTTGGATATTTTTGAATTTTTAATTTTTACAATTAGAAAAAATATTTTTATTTTAAAAATTTAAAAAAATAATAAATTTATAGATCTGTTGTTTATAGATATTGCTGGACTTTATTTTATTTTATTATTTAAATAAAAAACATTTAATAATATAATTTTAAAATTTATTTTTAAAATATTTTTTATTTTTTATTCACCGGATGATGCTACACCGAGACAGTTGACTTTTTTTTGCTGCACTTGTTCAGAAATTAAGAATAAATTAATTTAACAAATTTAGAATTTAATTTTTTTACTTTTTGGATATGTTTTGAATTTTTTAATTTTTTACAATTAGAAAAAATATTTTTTATTTTAAAAATTTAAAAAAATAATAAATTTATAGATCTGTTGTTTACTAGATATTGCTGGACTTTATTTTATTTTATTATTTAAATAAAAAACATTTAATAATATAATTTAAAAATTCAAAAAAAATTTATTTTTTAAATTTTTAATTTTTTTAAAAATATTTTTTATTTTTTATTCACCGGATGATGCTACACCGAGACAGTTGATTTTTTTTGCTGCACTTGTTCAAAATTAAGATAAATTAATTTAAAAATTTAGAATTTAATTTTTTTACTTTTTGATATGTTTGGAATTTTTAATTTTTACAATTAGAAAAAATATTTTTTATTTTAAAAATTTAAAAAATAATAAATTTATAGATCTGTTGTTTACTAGATATTGCTGGACTTTATTTATGTTTATTATTTAAATAAAAAACATTTAATAATATAATTTAAAAATTCAAAAATAAAAATTTATTTTTTTAATTTTATTTTTTAAAAATATTTTTATTTTTTATTCACGGATGATGCTACACCGAGACAGTTGACTTTTTTTGTGCACTTGTTCAGAAATTAAGATAAATTAATTTAAAAATTTAGAATTTTAATTTTTTACTTTTTGGTATGTTTGAATTTTTTAATTTTTTACAATTAGAAAAATATTTTTATTTTAAAATTTAAAAAATAATAAATTTATAGATCTGTTTTTATAGATATTGCTGGACTTTATTTTATTTTATTATTTAAATAAAAACATTTAATAATATAATTTAAAATTAAAAATAATTTTTTTTTAATTTTTAATTTTTTAAAAATATTTTTATTTTTTATTCACCGGATGATGCTACACCAGACAGTTGACTTTTTTTGCTGCACTTGTTCAGAAATTAAGAATAAATTAATTTAAAATTTAGAATTTAATTTTTTTACTTTTTGGATATGTTTTGAATTTTTTAATTTTTTACAATTAGAAAAAATATTTTTTATTTTAAAAATTTAAAAAATAATAAATTTATAGATCTGTTGTTTATAGATATTGCTGGACTTTATTTTATTTTTATTATTTAAATAAAAACATTTAATAATATAATTTAAAATTAAAAATAATTTTTTTTAATTTTTAATTTTTTAAAAATATTTTTATTTTTTATTCACCGATGATGCTACACCAGACAGTTGATTTTTTTTGCTGCACTTGTTCAGAAATTAAGAATAAATTAATTTACAAATTTAGAATTTAATTTTTTTACTTTTTGGATATGTTTGAATTTTTAATTTTTTACAATTAGAAAAAATATTTTTATTTTAAAAATTTAAAAAATAATAAATTTATAGATCTGTTGTTTACTAGATATTGCTGGATTTATTTTATGTTTATTTTTAAATAAAAAACATTTAATAATATAATTTAAAAATTAAAAATAAAAATTTATTTTTTTAAATTTTAATTTTTTTAAAAATATTTTTTATTTTTTATTCACCGGATGATGCTACACCGAGACAGTTGACTTTTTTTGCTGCACTTGTTCAGAAATTAAGCATAAATTAATTTAAAAATTTAGAATTTTAATTTTTTACTTTTTGGTATGTTTGGAATTTTTTAATTTTTTAAATTGAAAAAATATTTTTATTTTAAAAATTTAAAAAATAATAAATTTAAGATCTGTTGTTTACTAGATATTCTGGACTTTATTTTATGTTTATTATTTAAATAAAAAATTTAATAATATAATTTAAAAATTAAAAATAAAAATTTTATTTTTTTAATTTTTATTTTTTAAAAATATTTTTTATTTTTTATTCACCGGATGATGCTACACCGAGAAGTTGACTTTTTTTGTGCACTTGTTCAGAAATTAAGATAAATTAATTTAACAAATTTAGAATTTTAATTTTTTTACTTTTTGGATATGTTTAATTTTTAATTTTTTACAATTAGAAAAATATTTTTATTTTAAAAATTTAAAAAATAATAAATTTATAGATCTGTTGTTTATTAGATATTGCTAGACTTTATTTTATTTTATTATTTAAATAAAAACATTTAATAATATAATTTAAAATTTAAAAATAATTTTTTTTAATTTTTAATTTTTTTAAAAATATTTTTATTTTTTATTCACCGGATGATGCTACACCCAGACAGTTGACTTTTTTTTGCTGCACTTGTTCAGAAATTAAGAATAAATTAATTTACAAATTTAGAATTTAATTTTTTTACTTTTTGGATATGTTTGAATTTTTTAATTTTTTACAATTAGAAAAAATATTTTTTATTTTAAAAATTTAAAAAAATAATAAATTTATAGATCTGTTGTTTATTAGATATTGCTGGACTTTATTTTATTTTATTATTTAAATAAAAACATTTAATAATATAATTTAAAATTAAAAATAATTTTTTTTAATTTTTAATTTTTTTAAAAATATTTTTATTTTTTATTCACCGGATGATGCTACACCAGACAGTTGACTTTTTTTTGCTGCACTTGTTCAGAAATTAAGAATAAATTAATTTACAAATTTAGAATTTAATTTTTTTACTTTTTGGATATGTTTGAATTTTTAATTTTTTACAATTAGAAAAAATATTTTTATTTTAAAAATTTAAAAAAATAATAAATTTATAGATCTGTTGTTTACTAGATATTGCTGGATTTATTTTATGTTTATTTTTAAATAAAAAACATTTAATAATATAATTTAAAAATTAAAAATAAAAATTTATTTTTTTAAATTTTAATTTTTTAAAAATATTTTTTATTTTTTTATTCACCGGATGATGCTACACCGAGACAGTTGACTTCTTTTTGCTGCACTTGTTCAGAAATTAAGCATAAATTAATTTTAAAAATTTAGAATTTTAATTTTTTTACTTTTTCGGTATGTTTGGAATTTTTTAATTTTTTAAATTTGAAAAAATATTTTTATTTTAAAAATTTAAAAAATAATAAATTTAAAGATCTGTTGTTTACTAGATATTACTGGACTTTATTTTATGTTTATTATTTAAATAAAAAATTTAATAATATAATTTAAAAATTTAAAAATAAAAATTTTATTTTTTTTAATTTTTATTTTTTTAAAAATATTTTTTATTTTTTATTCACCGGATGATGCTACACCGAGAAGTTGACTTTTTTTGTTGCACTTGTTCAGAAATTAAGAGTAAATTAATTTAACAAATTTAGAATTTTAATTTTTTTACTTTTTGGATATGTTTTAATTTTTTAATTTTTACAATTAGAAAAAATATTTTTTATTTTAAAAATTTAAAAAAATAATAAATTTATAGATCTGTTGTTTATTAGATATTGCTAGACTTTATTTTATTTTATTATTTAAATAAAAAACATTTAATAATATAATTTAAAATTTAAAAATAATTTTTTTTAATTTTTAATTTTTTTAAAAATATTTTTATTTTTTATTCACCGGATGATGCTACACCCAGACAGTTGACTTTTTTTTGCTGCACTTGTTCAGAAATTAAGAATAAATTAATTTTACAAATTTAGAATTATAATTTTTTTACTTTTTGGATATGTTTTGAATTTTTTAATTTTTTACAATTAGAAAAAATATTTTTATTTTAAAAATTTAAAAAATAATAAATTTATAGATCTGTTGTTTACTAGATATTGCTGGAATTTATTTTATGTTTATTTTTAAATAAAAAACATTTAATAATATAATTTAAAAATTTAAAAATAAAAATTTATTTTTTTAAATTTCTAATTTTTTTAAAAATATTTTTTATTTTTTTATTCACCGGATGATGCTACACCGAGACAGTTGACTTCTTTTTGCTGCACTTGTTCAGAAATTAAGCATAAATTAATTTTAAAAATTTAGAATTTTAATTTTTTTACTTTTTCGGTATGTTTGGAATTTTTTAATTTTTTAAAATTGAAAAAATATTTTTTATTTTAAAAATTTAAAAAATAATAAATTTAAAGATCTGTTGTTTACTAGATATTACTGGACTTTATTTTATGTTTATTATTTAAATAAAAAATTTAATAATATAATTTAAAAATTTAAAAATAAAAATTTTATTTTTTTTAATTTTTATTTTTTAAAAATATTTTTTATTTTTTATTCACCGGATGATGCTACACCGAGAGAGTTGACTTTTTTTGTTGCACTTGTTCAGAAATTAAGATAAATTAATTTAACAAATTTAGAATTTTAATTTTTTTACTTTTTGGATATGTTTTAAATTTTTTAATTTTTTACAATTAGAAAAAATATTTTTATTTTAAAAATTTAAAAAAATAATAAATTTATAGATCTGTTGTTTATTAGATATTGCTAGACTTTATTTTATTTTTATTATTTAAATAAAAAACATTTAATAATATAATTTAAAATTTAAAAATAATTTTTTTTAATTTTTAATTTTTTTAAAAATATTTTTTATTTTTTATTCACCGGATGATGCTACACCCAGACAGTTGACTTTTTTTTTGCTGCACTTGTTCAGAAATTAAGAATAAATTAATTTACAAATTTAGAATTATAATTTTTTTACTTTTTGGATATGTTTTGAATTTTTTAATTTTTTACAATTAGAAAAAATATTTTTATTTTAAAAATTTAAAAAAATAATAAATTTATAGATCTGTTGTTTACTAGATATTGCTGGAATTTATTTTATGTTTATTTTTAAATAAAAAACATTTAATAATATAATTTAAAAATTTAAAAATAAAAATTTATTTTTTTAAATTTCTAATTTTTTTAAAAATATTTTTTATTTTTTTATTCACCGGATGATGCTACACCGAGACAGTTGACTTCTTTTTGCTGCACTTGTTCAGAAATTAAGCATAAATTAATTTTAAAAATTTAGAATTTTAATTTTTTTACTTTTTCGGTATGTTTGGAATTTTTTAATTTTTTAAAATTTGAAAAAATATTTTTTATTTTAAAAATTTAAAAAATAATAAATTTAAAGATCTGTTGTTTACTAGATATTACTGGACTTTATTTTATGTTTATTATTTAAATAAAAAATTTAATAATATAATTTAAAAATTTAAAAATAAAAATTTTATTTTTTTTAATTTTTAGTTTTTTTAAAATATTTTTAGTTTTTTATTCACCGGATGATGCTACACCGAGAGAGTTGACTTTTTTTGTTGCACTTGTTCAGAAATTAAGAGTAAATTAATTTAACAAATTTAGAATTTTAATTTTTTTACTTTTTGGATATGTTTTAAATTTTTTAATTTTTTACAATTAGAAAAAATATTTTTTATTTTAAAAATTTAAAAAAATAATAAATTTATAGATCTGTTGTTTATTAGATATTGCTAGACTTTATTTTATTTTTATTATTTAAATAAAAAACATTTAATAATATAATTTAAAATTTAAAAATAATTTTTTTTAATTTTTAATTTTTTTAAAAATATTTTTTATTTTTTATTCACCGGATGATGCTACACCCAGACAGTTGACTTTTTTTTTGCTGCACTTGTTCAGAAATTAAGAATAAATTAATTTACAAATTTAGAATTTAATTTTTTTACTTTTTGGATATGTTTGAATTTTTTAATTTTTTACAATTAGAAAAAATATTTTTATTTTAAAAATTTAAAAAAATAATAAATTTATAGATCTGTTGTTTATTAGATATTGCTGGACTTTATTTTATTTTTATTATTTAAATAAAAAACATTTAATAATATAATTTAAAATTTAAAAATAATTTTTTTTAATTTTTAATTTTTTTAAAAATATTTTTTATTTTTTATTCACCGGATGATGCTACACCCAGACAGTTGACTTTTTTTTTGCTGCACTTGTTCAGAAATTAAGAATAAATTAATTTTACAAATTTAGAATTATAATTTTTTTACTTTTTGGATATGTTTTGAATTTTTTAATTTTTTACAATTAGAAAAAATATTTTTGATTTTAAAAATTTAAAAAAATAATAAATTTATAGATCTGTTATTTACTAGATATTGCTGGACTTTATTTTATGTTTATTGTTTAAATAAAAAACATTTAATAATATAATTTAAAAATTCAAAATAAAAATTTATTTTTTTTAAATTTCTAATTTTTTTAAAAATATTTTTTATTTTTTATTCACCGGATGATGCTACACCGAGACAGTTGACTTCTTTTTGCTGCACTTGTTCAGAAATTAAGCATAAATTAATTTAAAAATTTAGAATTTTAATTTTTTTACTTTTTCGGTATGTTTGGAATTTTTTAATTTTTTAAAATTTGAAAAAATATTTTTTATTTTAAAAATTTAAAAAATAATAAATTTATAGATCTGTTGTTTACTAGATATTACTGGACTTTATTTTATTTTATTATTTAAATAAAAAATTTAATAATATAATTTAAAAATTCAAAAATAAAAATTTTATTTTTTTAATTTTTAGTTTTTTTAAAATATTTTTTATTTTTTATTCACCGGATGATGCTACACCGAGAGAGTTGACTTTTTTTGTTGCACTTGTTTAGAAATTAAGAGTAAATTAATTTAACAAATTTAGAATTTTAATTTTTTACTTTTTGGATATGTTTTGAATTTTTTAATTTTTTACAATCAGAAAAATATTTTTTATTTTAAAAATTTAAAAAAATAATAAATTTATAGATCTGTTGTTTATTATATATTGCTAGACTTTATTTTATTTTTATTATTTAAATAAAAAACTTTAATAATATAATTTAAAATTTAAAAATAATTTTTTTTAATTTTTAATTTTTTTAAAATATTTTTTATTTTTTATTCACCGGATGATGCTACACCCAGACAGTTGACTTTTTTTTTGCTGCACTTGTTCAGAAATTAAGAATAAATTAATTTTACAAATTTAGAATTATAATTTTTTTACTTTTTGGATATGTTTTGAATTTTTTAATTTTTTACAATTAGAAAAAATATTTTTTATTTTAAAAATTTAAAAAAATAATAAATTTATAGATCTGTTGTTTATTAGATATTGCTGGACTTTATTTTATTTTTATTATTTAAATAAAAACATTTAATAATATAATTTAAAATTTAAAAATAATTTTTTTTAATTTTAATTTTTTTTAAAATATTTTTATTTTTTATTCACCGGATGATGCTAAACCCAGACAGTTGACTTTTTTTTGCTGCACTTGTTCAGAAATTAAGAATAAATTAATTTTACAAATTTAGAATTATAATTTTTTTACTTTTTGGATATGTTTTGAATTTTTTAATTTTTACAATTAGAAAAAATATTTTTATTTTAAAAATTTAAAAAAATAATAAATTTATAGATCTGTTGTTTACTAGATATTGCTGGACTTTATTTTATGTTTATTTTTAAATAAAAAACATTTAATAATATAATTTAAAAATTCAAAAATAAAAATTTATTTTTTTTAAATTTCTAATTTTTTAAAAATATTTTTTATTTTTTATTCACCGGCTGATGCTACACCGAGACAGTTGACTTCTTTTTGCTGCACTTGTTCAGAAATTAAGCATAAATTAATTTTAAAAATTTAGAATTTTAATTTTTTTACTTTTTGGTATGTTTGGAATTTTTTAATGTTTTAAAATTTGAAAAAATATTTTTTATTTTAAAAATTTAAAAAAATAATAAATTTATAGATCTGTTGTTTACTAGATATTACTGGACTTTATTTTATGTTTATTATTTAAATAAAAAATTTAATAATATAATTTAAAAATTCAAAAATAAAAATTTTATCTTTTTAATTTTTAGTTTTTTTAAAATATTTTTAGTTTTTTATTCACCGGATGATGCTACACCGAGAGAGTTGACTTTTTTTGTTGCACTTGTTCAGAAATTAAGAGTAAATTAATTTAACAAATTTAGAATTTTAATTTTTTTACTTTTTGGATATGTTTTGAATTTTTTAATTTTTTACAATTAGAAAAAATATTTTTTATTTTAAAAATTTAAAAAAATAATAAATTTATAGATCTGTTGTTTATTATATATTGCTGGACTTTATTTTATTTTTATTATTTAAATAAAAAACATTTAATAATATAATTTAAAATTTAAAAATAATTTTTTTTAATTTTTAATTTTTTTAAAATATTTTTTATTTTTTATTCACCGGATGATGCTACACCCAGACAGTTGACTTTTTTTTGCTGCACTTGTTCAGAAATTAAGAATAAATTAATTTTACAAATTTAGAATTATAATTTTTTTACTTTTTGGATATGTTTTGAATTTTTAATTTTTTACAATTAGAAAAATATTTTTTATTTTAAAAATTTAAAAAAATAATAAATTTATAGATCTGTTGTTTATTAGATATTGTTGAACTTTATTTTATTTTATTATTTAAATAAAAAACATTTAATAATATAATTTAAAATTTAAAAATAATTTTTTTAATTTTTAATTTTTTTAAAAATATTTTTTATTTTTTATTCACCGGATGATGCTACACCCAGACAGTTGACTTTTTTTTGCTGCACTTTTTTTTTGCTACACCGAGACAGTTGACTTTTGATGACAAGTCATCTTAGCCTAGTTTTACTAGTCTTTTTCTTTGTTTTTAATTAGTTTTATGCACTTTCTTAAGCCATAAGTAAGCCAATAGGGTTGAAATTCATGTTATCTTTGACTCAATCAATCATGTATAAAATGATACCTTTTCATGAGATATTGTGTTATAATTGTTACATTTTAGAATGGAAATATTCTCATGATTTGAAGCATAGCTTTGATGATTTTGATTGATTGATGATAGGTGAAACAAGGCTTGGAAGGAGGGTGCAAGAGGCTCAAAAAGAAGCCCCTGGGAGGCAACGTTGGAGCCAACGTTTGGCCTCAAACGTTGAGGCAAACGTTGGCTGAAGAAAGAACCCCTGGATGCCAACGTTGGAGCCAACGTTTGACCTCAAACTTTGAGGCAAACGTTGGCCGAAGAAAGAGGCTCATGGAGGCAACGTTGGAGCCAACGTTTGACCTCAAACTTCGAGGCAAACGTTGGCACCACAAAGAGCAAAATTGACGCCCCTGGGAGGATGAAGTTTGCGCCAACGTTTGACCTCAAACGTTGAGGCAAACGTTGGCGCCAAGAAGGAAGAATGGGCTCCTGGGCAAAACCAACGTTTGAGCCAGCGTTTGACCTCAAACGTTGGGTCAAACGTTGGCGACATTTTGGCAAATAAGAGCATGGAAGAGCACCCCTGATTGATGAGTTAATTGAGCCACGTTTGCGCCAATGTTTGACCTCAAACGTTGGGCCAAACGTTGGCCAAAAAGAATGCATAGGGGATCCACGTTTGAGCTCACGTTTGACCTCAAACGTTGAGCCAAACGTGGATGACAGCAACGGCCTCTGCTTCATCTTTCACTCAGCAACGTTTGAGTCAACGTTTGCCCTCAAACGTTGGCTCAAACGTGAAACTTGCATGGCCGGTTCACAAGTGGTTTTCTTCCCAACACTTAGAGCAATCAACGGAGGCAACTAGAAACCCAATTCCATCAAGGCCAAGGCCCAATTCAAGGCTTGAAGATCATTAGAAGAAAGTGTATAAATAGCTTAGGATTTAAAGTTTTAGGGAGCTTTTTGGATTTGGTGAATTTTTGGCTGAAAAACTTTTGGAGAGAGCAAGGGACATTTGAGAGAGTTTTTGGGAAGAGAATTGAATTCTCTTCCTCTGGGTTTTCTTGTTTACTTTCCTGCAAAGTTTTGTTTGAATCTTGGGTGTTGAAAAATTGAAGGAATTCTGTTTCAATTCCACCCTGAGATCTCTCTGTTTTATTTACTACACTCTTGAGAAATTGAGATCTGAATTTAGTTCTTCTTCTGTTTGATTTTAATTCCTCTTGCAATTGAATTGTGGTTTTGATCTAGGAAGGCATTGAGATCTAGAATTGGTTATCTAGTCTCTTGGATCCTGAGATCTATTAGTTTCCATTTTTGTTTCCTTGTTTAATTTCTACAATCCCACATCCCTGACCCATTTAATTTTCAGGTCATTTACATTTCTTGCAATTTAAGTTTCTGCAATTTAAATTACTTGCACTTTAAGATTCAGCTCTTTTACTTTCAGTTCTCTTTAATTTCTGCAAATCACCCATCCCCCTTTACATTTTCTGCAATTTAAATTCTGTCAACACAAATTCACACAATCAACACTTATTTGCTTGACTAATTCAACCACTAAACTAAAGTTGCTCAATCCTTCAATCCCTGTGGGATCGACCTCACTCCCGTGAGTTTTATTACTTGATGCGACCCGGTATACTTGCCGGTGAGTTTTGTGTCGGATCATTTTCCGCACATTAAGTTTTTGGCGCCGTTGCCGGGGATTGATTAGATTGACAATGATTAAGTGAGGTGGCAGTTTAGATCAAGCATTTTTTTCTTTGATTTTGACTAACCCACTAACTGTTTGAATTTTTGCTTAAGCTAATTCAAACTTCATTCTAGCAATAGAGTGAAGTATCACTGGTTGTGTGTTTCTCCTACCCTGTTTATATGACAGGTACAGGGAGAGCTATTCCTATTCTATCTGAATCTGATCAGAGGACTCTCAGAAGAATAAGAAGAGCTGAAAGAGGGAAAGGCATTGTTGGAGAAGAAGAATCTGAGGAAGAAGAATATCACGAAATGGAAGGGAATCACTCAAATCTGAATGCAACAGGGGGAGCAGCTAACAACAACAACAATAACCCCCCTCAAAGAAGAGTCCTAGCCTCATACACTTTTGCAAACCCAGGACATTGTGGGAGTAGCATCCTCACTCCCAATGTCAATGCAAGCAACTTCGAGCTAAAACCACAACTCATTACACTTGTCCAGAACAATTGTTCCTATGGAGGAAGCCCATTGGAAGATCCCAATCAGCATTTATCCACATTCTTAAGGATTTGTGACACTGTCAAATCCAATGGTGTGAATCCTGAAACATACAAGCTCCTGCTATTCCCATTCTCATTAAGGGATAAGGCTGCACAATGGCTTGAAACTTTTCCCAAGGGAAGCATCACTAGTTGGGATGATTTGGTGACTAAATTTCTAGCCAAATTTTACCCACCCCAAAGGATCATCAGGCTGAAAACAGAGGTGCAAACATTCACCCAATTAGATGCTGAATCCTTATATGAAGCATGGGAGAGATACAAAGCCTTGATTAGAAAATGTCCCCCAGAGATGTTCAATGAATGGGATGTGCTGTAGAACTTCTATGAAGGCTTGACATTGAAATCTCAAGAGGCATTAGATCACTCTGCGGGAGGTTCATTGCAACTGATGAAAACTGCTGAAGAAGCCCAGAATCTTGTGGACATGGTGGCCAACAACCAATACTTCTTTGCTCATCAAAGAACCCGGCAACCATCACAGAGAAAGGGGGTACTAGAACTGGAAGGAGTGGATTCCATCTTAGCTCAAAACAAGATAATGCAACAACAAATGCAACAACAGTTTGAACAAATGGCCAAAAGAATTGACAGCCTTCAAGTAGCAGCTGTGAACACAAGCCAACCATCAACTGTATGGGGACAGAATGAAGAAAGCCAAGAAGAGCAACAATAGGAGCAAGTGCAATACATGCATAACCAAAATCCTGGACAGAATGAAGTTTATGGTGAGACCTACAACCCTTCCTGGAAGAACCACCCCAACCTCAGATGGGGAGATAACCATAACCATAACCAACAATCATGGCAAAGAAACACAACACAAAATAACCCAAGGAACAACCAGCAAAACAACAACCAAAATTCATTCAGAAAACCACAAAACACCTACCCCAACTTCAACCATTATCCAACCCAAAACCAATCCATCAACCAAAACACTTACCATCAACCACCTACACCTCACAACCAATCACAAGCACCTCCTGAATCTCAAAGAATCACTAACCTGGAAACCTTGATAGACAAGCTGTGAAAACATCAAGAAATGACAGCCAAAAATCAAGAAGCCTCCATCAAGAACATGGAAAGACAAATAGGCTAGCTCTCTAAACACTTTGCAACAGAGAGGCCATCAAGTTCTCTGCCAAGTGATACAATCCCAAATCCTAAGGAAGAATGTAAGGCGATACAGTTAAGGAGTGGGAGAACATTGGGGAGCAACAATGACACTGCAAAGAAACAAGTGGAGAGCAGCAAAAAGCCAATAGATGCAGAGGAAGCCAATGATCAAAATATGATGCCAAACAAGAACACAGAGAACCCCAAAGGAGAAGAAGACCAGCCAATCAATACACATAAGGAAGAGGAAGAAGCGATTCAAGGACAACAGAAAAAGGAGAAGGACCTCAACCCTCCACTGCCATATCCACAGAGGTTCAACAAAGAAACCAAAGACCAACACTTCCGCAAATTCCTGGAAACTTTCAAGAAGTTGGAAATCAACATTCCCCTGGCTGAGGCATTGGAACAGATGCCCTTATATGCCAAGTTCTTGAAGGAACTCATCAACAAGAAAAGAAGCTGGCTGGAGAAGGAGACTATACTCCTCACTGAAGAATGTAGCGCGGTACTTCAAAAAGGGATTCCACCAAAGCTCAAAGACCCAGGAAGTTTTGTAGTCGCCTGTACCATAGGCAACATGACACTAGACAAGGCCCTCTGTGATCTTGGAGCCAGTATCAACTTGATGCCCTTGTCTATGATGAGGAAGCTTGCTATAGAAGAACTCAAACCCACCAGGATGTCACTAGTCATGGCTGACAGATCAATTAAGACACCCAACGGAATTGTGGAAAATCTGTTAGTAAAGATTGGGGAGTTTATTTTCCCCGCAGATTTTGTAATTTTGGACACTGAAGAGGAAGGAAACAATTCAATCATCCTGGGACGACCATTTTTAGCCACTGCAAGAGCTATAATTGATGTGGAAAAAGGAGAAATGATCTTCAGAGTACACAATGAGCAAATGGTCATAAATGTCTTCAAGTCAATGCAGCAACTCCCCGAACAAGAAGAATACTTAAGTGTGGACATGATAGAAAACTTGGTGGAAGAAGTGTTGGAAGCCAACCAGCATGAACAAGAAGAGGAAAGTGGTCAAGAGACAACCAAGGAACAGGCAGCTGAAATCTCTATTGACCAAAAGGCAAAATCAGATAAGAAAGAAGAAGTACAAAAACAAGAATTGAAGCCATTACCTACCCATCTCAAATATGCATTCCTTGGCACATCAGGGAGTTTCCCTGTGATCATCAATTCATCCCTAACAAAAAGGGAAGAAGAAGAACTTATTGATGTACTCAAGGCCCACAAGGATGCACTAGGATGGACCATTGATGATTTGAAGGGCATTAGCCCAGCAGTGTGCATGCATAAAATCCACTTGGAGGATAACTCCAAACCAGTTATTCAACCCCAGAGAAGGTTAAACCCCACCATGAAAGAAGTCATCCAAAAGGAAGTAGTGAAGTTGTGGAATGCAGGGATAATCTATCCCATCTCTGACAGCTCATGGATAAGTCCAGTCCAAGTAGTACCAAAGAAGGGTGGGATGACGGTCATCGTTAATGAGAAGAATGAACTCATTCCCACAAGAACTGTGACAGGATGGAGGATGTGCATTGACTACAGGAGGCTAAATGATGCCACCCGTAAAGATCATTTCCCTCTTCCCTTTATTGATCAGATGCTTGAGAGATTAGCCGGCCATGCCTACTATTGTTTCCTTGATGGCTACTCCGGATATAATCAAACAGTGGTGGATCCAAAAGACCAGGAAAAGACCTCTTTTACATGCCCATTTGGAGTTTTTGCCTATAGAAGAATGCCATTCGGGCTATGCAATGCCCCAGCCACTTTTCAAAGGTGTATGCTTGCAATTTTTTCAGATATGGTCGAAAAGTTCTTAGAAGTTTTCATGGATGACTTTTCTGTTTTTGGTGACAACTTCTATGATTGTTTGCAACATCTAACTCTAGTCTTGAAACGATGCCAAGAAACTAATTTGGTTTTGAATTGGGAAAAGTGCCATTTCATGGTACGAGAAGGGATTGTTCTTGGTCACAAAGTTTCAAGAAAAGGGATAGAAGTTGATAAAGCAAAAGTAAAAATCATAGAAAAGCTTCCCCCACCAACCAATGTGAAATCTGTTAGAAGTTTCTTAGGGATGCAGGATTTTATAGAGATTGAATTTGAAAACAGATTCTAAATAGCTAAACCTTTGAGTAATCTGCTTATGGTTGATGTTCCTTTTGTTTTTGATGAAAATTGCCAGCATTCTTTGAAACTTTGAAAAACAGACTCACAACAGCACCAATTATCACACCCCAGATTGGGAATTACCTTTTGAACTCATGTGTGATGCAAGTAACATTGCAATTGGTGCTGTGCTTGGACAAAAGAAGGGAAACTTGCATCATGTTATATATTATGCAAGTAAAGTTTTGAATGAGGCCCAAAAAAATTACACCACAACAGAAAAAGAATTGTTAGCTGTAGTGTATGCATTTGATAAGTTTAGATCATACTTGATAGGATCCAAAATTGTGGTTTATACTGATCATGCTGCCATTAAGTATTTAATGTCAAAACAGGATGCTAAACCAAGACTTATCAGGTGGATATTACTCTTACAAGAATTTGATATTGAAATAAAAGACAGGAAGGGCACTGAAAACAAAGTTGCCGATCATTTATCAAGATTGCCACAAGAAACAATTCAAGAAGCCTCACAGCCAGTGAATGAAAACTTCCCAGACGAACATCTGCTACAGATTCAACATGCACCTTGGTTTGCTGACATAGCAAACTACAAAGTAGGAAAGAAGATACCTCAAGAATTATCTAAGCAACAAGTGAAGAGATTAATCAGTGAAGCAAAGAAGTTCTTGTGGGATGAACCCTTCCTGTTCAAGAGATGTTCTGATGGAGTAATTAGCCGATGTGTTCCTGAGAGTGAAACAAGAAATATACTGTGGCATTGTCATGGGTCTGCCTATGGTGGACATTTTGGTCCAGAAAGAACAGCTGCAAAGATATTACAGAGTGGGTTCTATTGGCCAACCATCTTCAAAGATGCTAGAGAATTTGTCCATCAGTGCAATGAATGCCAGAGAACAGGAGGCTTGACGAGAAGGAATGAGATGCCTCAAAACTTCATCCTGGAAGTGGAACTATTTGATTTATGGGGAATTGATTTCATGGGACCCTTCCCTCCTTCCTATTCTTTCAGATATATTTTGGTGGCAGTAGAATACGTCTCAAAGTGGGTGGAAGCTATAGCCACAACCACATGTGATGCACAGATTGTTCTTCAATTCCTTAAGAAGCACATTTTCACTAGATATGGAGTTCCCAAGGGTCTTGTGAGTGACGGTGGTAGTCATTTTTGCAAAAAACAAATGGAGAAGCTGCTCCATAAATATGGAGTGATACATAAAGTAGCTATGCCATATCACCCTCAGACCAATGGACAGGCTGAATTAGCAAATAGGGAACTGAAGAAGATCTTAGAAAAAACAGTAGGAAGTTCAAGAAAAGATTGGGCTCGGAAGCTAGAGGATGCACTCTGGGCATACAGGACAGCTTTCAAAACTCCCATTGGGAAGTCACCTTTTCAGCTACTATATGGCAAATCATGTCACCTACCTGTGGAGCTTGAACACAGCTTTTTGGGCCACTAAACTCCTAAACCTTGACTCTGAAGCAGCGGGCGAGAAAAGGTTGTTGCAGTTAAATGAGCTGGATGAATTTAGATTAGAAGCATATGAAAGCGCCAAAATATACAAGGAAAAAGCCAAGAGGTGGCATGACAAAAAGGTCATGAAGAAAGAATTCAAACCTGGGCAGCAAGTACTTTTGTATAACTCCAGGCTCAAGATATTTCCTGGCAAACTTAAATCCAAGTGGACTGGTCCATATTTGGTAACTAAGGTTTTCCCTTATGGGAGTATTGAATTGCTTGATGAAGTAACAAAGAGTCAATTCACAGCAAATGGTCACAGAGCAAAGCTGTACTTAGGAGGACATTGGGACAAGGAAAAGGAGGTTTAGAGCTTACAACCTCCCTGAAACAAAAGAAAAATGAAGAATGTCAAGCTAGTGACATTAAAAGAGCGCTTGTTGGGAGGCAACCCAACCTGAGGTAGTTTTATTTCCTAACTTTTTCAATAAAAAGGTTGAATAATTGATATGTATCGCAAGGAGCTGAGTTTGGTGTTCCACACCAAAACAAATTAAGAGAGAATGAAGCATTCTAAGTTTGGTGTTCCACCAAAATATCACTTAAAAGCACATTCTCGCTTCCTGCACAAAGCTAGCTCCAAGCAATCAGACAAATCATTCAACCATTTAATTGCTTTCTAGTTTTAGTTTTATAACCTTTAGCAAGGACACAAGATCTTACATATAGTTAATCTGTTGCATCAAAGGAAGTGGCAAGGAATTAAGTTTGGTGTTCCCACACCAAATTAAATCCAAAAGCCACATTCAATTCATGCATATTAACCAGTCACCTAAGGGCTTGAGAAGCAAGCAACTTTTGAGAATTGTGCAGGGAACTAACAACCATTTGAAGATATTATGCATCATAACTCAAAAGGAGCACAACAGAAGGAAGGACAAGAGGACTACAACCCAATAGGTTGTATCTATACTTGACTCTTACTGTTGAGAAATGTTTTGACTTATGTCTTGCTAAAGTGTTCATTTAGTACAAGTAGAATCACTCTTTGCAACAAGTAAGCTAGTCTAAGTGTGTGCTTGTGTGTTTACTTTCACTTAACTAAATGCATGCTTTGTCCCCTGCATCTTTAATTCAATAAAAAGAAATGTTTGAAACATGAAGTAAGATGGTTCATTGCTAGCTAGAAGTCAAATAATAGTAAGTGGTGGCATGTATGTGTGATTGTATGGTAGCTCACTTTTAGTGAATAAAAGAACTAGACTGTTCTCCTTTTAAGTAGAAAGTAGCTCATTGTCTATGAATCTCAAAAATAAAAGTCCTTTGGTTGAAAAGAAAAACAAGTAGGAATGAGAAAAGCCAAAAGTGGCAGCAAGAAAAATAAAAAGAAATAAGAAATAAGCTAGACACCAATAGCTTGAACCTTAGAGCATATGCCTGTGGTGTTTTTGTACTAGGATCTGCTTGGATTATTAAGTTCTTTGGAGTGCTTTAACACTTGGTAACTTGGGTTAACTAACCCGGGATTATCAACTGAAAGTCCACCATCAAGAGCAACCTAACTACAAGGCATTTAGTGACCCAAAGAGGTGCTGGGCATCAATGCTCTAAGAAGGAATGTAAGCCAAGTGTCTAAAGTGAATAATGTGTCAAGCACAAGTAAAGAAAAGAAGCTTGTTACACATGACACTGAATTAAAGCTTAAAAAGGTTTTTTTTTTAGTAAACAAGGACAAAAGAATAATGAGAGGTCATAGCAATGTGTTGCTTGATGCTTAGAGGGAAACTTCTAGGCCTATAAGTCAATAAGAAGTGAGTAGTCACATGTCTGCATAAAACCCCATGAGCTACCAATAATCTTCTACTAACATTAACCTCATCTCCCTCTTTCATCCTTTCTTCTCAATAATTCTTTTCTTGCTTGGGGACAAGCAAGTTTTAAGTTTGGTGTTGTGATGACAAGTCATCTTAGCATAGTTTTACTAGTCTTTTTCTTTGTTTTTAATTAGTTTTATGCACTTTCTTAAGCCATAAGTAAGCCAATAGGGTTGAAATTCATGTTATCTTTGACTCAATCAATCATGTATAAAAAATGATACCTTTTCATGAGATATTGTGTTATAATTGTTACATTTTAGAATGGAAATATTCTCATGATTTGAAGCATAGCTTTGATGATTTTGATTGATTGATGATAGGTGAAACAAGGCTTGGAAGGAGGGTGCAAGAGGCTCAAAAAGAAGCCCCTGGGAGGCAACGTTGGAGCCAACGTTTGGCCTCAAACGTTGAGGCAAACATTGGCTGAAGAAAGAACCCCTGGATGCCAACGTTGGAGCCAACGTTTGACCTCAAACTTTGAGGCAAACGTTGGCCGAAGAAAGAGGCTCATGGAGGCAACGTTGGAGCCAACGTTTGACCTCAAACTTCGAGGCAAACGTTGGCACCACAAAGAGGAAAATTGACACCCCTGGGAGGATGAAGTTTGCGCCAACGTTTGACCTCAAACGTTGAGGCAAACGTTGGCGCCAAGAAGGAAGAATGGGCTCCTGGGCAAAACCAACGTTTGAGCCAGCGTTTGACCTCAAACGTTGGGTCAAACGTTGGCAACATTTTGGCAAATAAGAGCATGGAAGAGCACCCCTGATTGATGAGTTAATTGAGCCACGTTTGCGCCAACGTTTGACCTCAAACGTTGGGCCAAACGTTGGCCAAAAAGAATGCATAGGGGATCCACGTTTGAGCTCACGTTTGACTTCAAACGTTGAGCCAAACGTGGATGACAGCAACGGCCTCTGCTTTATCTTTCACTCAGCAACGTTTGAGTAAACGTTTGACCTCAAACGTTGGGCCAAACGTTGGCCAAAAAGAATGCATAGGGGATCCACGTTTGAGCTCACGTTTGACCTCAAACGTTGAGCCAAACGTGGATGACAGCAACGGCCTCTGCTTCATCTTTCACTCAGCAACGTTTGAGTCAACGTTTGCCCTCAAACGTTGGCTCAAACGTGAAACTTGCATGGCCGGTTCACAAGTGGTTTTCTTCCCAACACTTAGAGCAATCAACGGAGGCAACTAGCAACCCAATTCCATAAAGGCCAAGGCCCAATTCAAGGCTTGAAGATCATTAGAAGAAAGTGTATAAATAGCTTAGGATTTAAAGTTTTAGGGAGCTTTTTGGATTTGGTGAATTTTTGGCTGAAAAACTTTTGGAGAGAGCAAGGGACATTTGAGAGAGTTTTTGGGAAGAGAATTGAATTCTCTTCCTCTGGGTTTTCTTGTTTACTTTTCTGCAAAGTTTTGTTTGAATCTTGGGTGTTGAAGAATTGAAGGAATTCTGTTTCAATTCCACCCTGAGATCTCTCTGTTTTATTTACTGCACTCTTGAGAAATTGAGATCTGAATTTAGTTCTTCTTCTATTTGATTTTAATTCCTCTTGCAATTGAATTGTGGTTTTGATCTAGGAAGGCATTGAGATCTAGAATTGGTTATCTAGTCTCTTGGATCCTGAGATCTATTAGTTTCCATTTTAGTTTCCTTGTTTAATTTCTGCAATCCCACATCCCTGACCCATTTAATTTTCAAGTCATTTACATTTCTTGCAATTTAAGTTTCTGCAATTTAAATTACTTGCACTTTAAGATTCAGCTCTTTTACTTTCAGTTCTCTTTAATTTCTGCAAATCACCCATCCCCCTTTACATTTTCTGCAATTTAAATTCTGTCAACACAAATTCACATAATCAACACTTATTTGCTTGACCAATTCAACCACTAAACTAAAGTTGCTCAATCCTTCAATCCCTGTGGGATCGACCTCACTCCCGTGAGTTTTATTACTTGATGCGACCCGGTATACTTGCCGGTGAGTTTTGTGTCGGATCGTTTTCCGCACATCAACTTTTTTTTTGCTGCACTTGTTCAGAAATTAAGAATAAATTAATTTAACAAATTTAGAATTTTAATTTTTTTACTTTTTGGATATGTTTTGAATTTTTTAATTTTTTACAATTAGAAAAAATATTTTTTATTTTAAAAATTTAAAAAAATAATAAATTTATAGATCTGTTGTTTACTAGATATTGGTGGACTTTATTTTATGTTTATTATTTAAATAAAAAAACATTTAATAATATAATATAAAAATTCAAAAATAAATTTTTTTTTTAAATTTTTAATTTTTTTAAAAATATTTTTTATTTTTTATTCACCGGATGATGCTATACCGAGACAGTTGATTTTTTTTGCAGCTCTTGTTCAAAAATTAAGCATAAATTAATTTAAAAAATTTAGAATTTTAATTTTTTTACTTTTTTGATATGTTTGGAATTTTTTAATTTTTTACAATTAGAAAAAATATTTTTTATTTTAAAAATTTAAAAAAATAATAAATTTATAGATCTGTTGTTTACTAGATATTGCTGGACTTTATTTTATGTTTATTATTTAAATAAAAAACATTTAATAATATAATTTAAAAATTCAAAAATAAAAATTTTATTTTTTTAATTTTTAGTTTTTTTTAAAATATTTTTTAGTTTTTTATTCACCAGATGATGCTACACCGAGAGAGTTGACTTTTTTTGTTGCACTTGTTCAGAAATTAAGAATAATTTAATTTAACAAATTTAGAATTTTAATTTTTTTACTTTTTGGACATGTTTTGAATTTTTTTATTTTTTACAATTAGAAAAAATATTTTTTATTTTAAAAATTTAAAAAAATAATAAATTTATAGATCTGTTGTTTATTAGATATTGCTGGACTTTATTTTATTTTTATTATTTAAATAAAAAACATTTAATAATATAATTTAAAATTTAAAAATAATTTTTTTATTTATTAATTTTTTTAAAAATATTTTTTATTTTTTATTCACCGGATGATGCTACACCCAGACAATTGACTTTTTTTTTGCTGCACTTGTTCAGAAATTAAGAATAAATTAATTTAAAAAATTTAGAATTTTAATTTTTTTACTTTTTGGATATGTTTGGAATTTTTTAATTTTTTACAATTAGAATAAATATTTTTATTTTAAAAATTTAAAAAAATAATAAATTTATAGATCTGTTGTTTATTAGATATTGCTGGACTTTATTTTATTTTTATTATTTAAATAAAAAACATTTAATAATATAATTTAAAATTTAAAAATAATATTTTTTAATTTTTAATTTTTTTAAAAATATTTTTTATTTTTTATTCACCGGATGATGCTACACCGAGACAGTTGACTTTTTTTTTTGCTGCACTTGTTCAGAAATTAAGAATAAATTAATTTAACAAATTTAGAATTATAATTTTTTTTACTTTTTGGATATGTTTTGAATTTTTTAATTTTTTACAATTAGAAAAAATATTTTTTATTTTAAAAATTTAAAAAAATAATAAATTTATAGATCTGTTGTTTACTAGATATTGCTGGACTTTATTTTATTTTTATTATTTAAATAAAAAGAATTTAATAATATAATTTAAAAATTAAAAAAAATTATTTTTTAAATTTTTTATTTTTTTAAAAATATTTTTTATTTTTTTATTCACCGAATGATGCTACACCGAGACAGTTGACTTTTTTTTGCTGCACTTGTTCAGAAATTAAGAATAAATTAATTTAACAAATTTAGAATTATAATTTTTTTACTTTTTGGATATGTTTTGAATTTTTTAATTTTTTACAATTAGAAAAAATATTTTTTATTTTAAAAATTTAAAAAATAATAAATTTATAGATCTGTTGTTTACTAGATATTGCTGGACTTTATTTTATGTTTATTATTTAAATAAAAAACATTTAATAATATAATTTAAAAATTCAAAAATAAAATTTTTTTTAAATTTTAAATTTTTTTAAAAATATTTTTTATTTTTTATTCACCGGATGATGCTACACCGAGACAGTTGATTTTTTTTGCTGCTCTTGTTCAAAAATTAAGCATAAATTAATTTAAAAAATTTAGAATTTTAATTTTTTTACTTTTTTGATATGTTTGGAATTTTTAATTTTTTACAATTAGAAAAAATATTTTTTATTTTAAAAATTTAAAAAATAATAAATTTATAGATCTGTTGTTTACTAGATATTGCTGGACTTTATTTTATGTTTATTATTTAAATAAAAAACATTTAATAATATAATTTAAAAATTCAAAAATAAAAATTTTATTTTTTAATTTTTAGTTTTTTTTTAAAATATTTTTTAGTTTTTTATTCACCAGATGATGCTACACCGAGAGAGTTGACTTTTTTTGTTGCACTTGTTCAGAAAATAAGAATAATTTAATTTAACAAATTTAGAATTTTAATTTTTTTACTTTTTGGACATGTTTTGAATTTTTTTATTTTTTACAATTAGAAAAAATATTTTTTATTTTAAAAATTTAAAAAAATAATAAATTTATAGATCTGTTGTTTATTAGATATTGCTGGACTTTATTTTATTTTTATTATTTAAATAAAAAACATTTAATAATATAATTTAAAATTTAAAAATAATTTTTTTTATTTTTTAATTTTTTTAAAAATATTTTTTATTTTTATTCACCGGATGATGCTACACCCAGACAGTTGACTTTTTTTTTGCTGCACTTGTTCAGAAATTAAGAATAAATTAATTTAAAAAATTTAGAATTTTAATTTTTTTACTTTTTGGATATGTTTGGAATTTTTTAATTTTTTACAATTAGAATAAATATTTTTATTTTAAAAATTTAAAAAAATAATAAGTTTATAGATCTGTTGTTTATTAGATATTGCTGGACTTTATTTTATTTTTATTATTTAAATAAAAAACATTTAATAATATAATTTAAAATTTAAAAATAATATTTTTTAATTTTTAATTTTTTTAAAAATATTTTTTATTTTTTATTCACCGGATGATGCTACACCGAGACAGTTGACTTTTTTTTTTGCTGCACTTGTTCAGAAATTAAGAATAAATTAATTTAACAAATTTAGAATTATAATTTTTTTACTTTTTGGATATGTTTTGAATTTTTTAATTTTTTACAATTAGAAAAAATATTTTTTATTTTAAAAATTTAAAAAAATAATAAATTTATAGATCTGTTGTTTACTAGATATTGCTGGACTTTATTTTATTTTTATTATTTAAATAAAAAGAATTTAATAATATAATTTAAAAATTAAAAAAAATTATTTTTTAAATTTTTTATTTTTTTAAAAATATTTTTTATTTTTTTATTCACCGAATGATGCTACACCGAGACAGTTGACTTTTTTTTGCTGCACTTGTTCAGAAATTAAGAATAAATTAATATAACAAATTTAGAATTATAATTTTTTTAATTTTTGGATATTTTTTGAATTTTTTAATTTTTTACAATTAAAAAAATATTTTTTATTTTAAAAATTTAAAAAAATAATAAATTTATAGATCTGTTGTTTACTAGATATTGCTGGACTTTATTTTATGTTTATTATTTAAATAAAAAACATTTAATAATATAATTTAAAAATTCAAAAATAAATTTTTTTTTTAAATTTTAAATTTTTTTAAAAATATTTTTTATTTTTTATTCACCGGATGATGCTACACCGAGACAGTTGATTTTTTTTGCTGCTCTTGTTCAAAAATTAAGCATAAATTAATTTAAAAAATTTAGAATTTTAATTTTTTTACTTTTTGATATGTTTGGAATTTTTTAATTTTTTACAATTAGAAAAAATATTTTTTATTTTAAAAATTTAAAAAAATAATAAATTTATAGATCTGTTGTTTACTAGATATTGCTGGACTTTATTTTATGTTTATTATTTAAATAAAAAACATTTAATAATATAATTTAAAAATTCAAAAATAAAATTTTATTTTTTTAATTTTTAGTTTTTTTTTAAAATATTTTTTAGTTTTTTATTCACCAGATGATGCTACACCGAGAGAGTTGACCTTTTTTGTTGCACTTGTTCAGAAAATAAGAATAATTTAATTTAACAAATTTAGAATTTTAATTTTTTTACTTTTTGGACATGTTTTGAATTTTTTTATTTTTTACAATTAGAAAAAATATTTTTTATTTTAAAAATTTAAAAAAATAATAAATTTATAGATCTGTTGTTTATTAGATATTGCTGGACTTTATTTTATTTTTATTATTTAAATAAAAACATTTAATAATATAATTTAAAATTTAAAAATAATTTTTTTATTTTTTAATTTTTTTAAAAATATTTTTTATTTTTATTCACCGGATGATGCTACACCCAGACAGTTGACTTTTTTTTTGCTGCACTTGTTCAGAAATTAAGAATAAATTAATTTAAAAAATTTAGAATTTTAATTTTTTTACTTTTTGGATATGTTTGGAATTTTTTAATTTTTTACAATTAGAATAAATATTTTTATTTTAAAAATTTAAAAAAATAATAAATTTATAGATCTGTTGTTTATTAGATATTGCTGGACTTTATTTTATTTTTATTATTTAAATAAAAAACATTTAATAATATAATTTAAAATTTAAAAATAATATTTTTTAATTTTTAATTTTTTTAAAAATATTTTTTATTTTTTATTCACCGGATGATGCTACACCGAGACAGTTGACTTTTTTTTTTTGCTGCACTTGTTCAGAAATTAAGAATAAATTAATTTAACAAATTTAGAATTATAATTTTTTTACTTTTTGGATATGTTTTGAATTTTTTAATTTTTTACAATTAGAAAAAATATTTTTTATTTTAAAAATTTAAAAAAATAATAAATTTATAGATCTGTTGTTTACTAGATATTGCTGGACTTTATTTTATTTTTATTATTTAAATAAAAAGAATTTAATAATATAATTTAAAAATTAAAAAAAAATTATTTTTTAAATTTTTTATTTTTTTAAAAATATTTTTTATTTTTTTATTCACCGAATGATGCTACACCGAGACAGTTGACTTTTTTTTGCTGCACTTGTTCAGAAATTAAGAATAAATTAATATAACAAATTTAGAATTATAATTTTTTTAATTTTTGGATATTTTTTGAATTTTTTAATTTTTTACAATTAAAAAAATATTTTTTATTTTAAAAATTTAAAAAAATAATAAATTTATAGATCTGTTGTTTACTAGATATTGCTGGACTTTATTTTATGTTTATTATTTAAATAAAAAACATTTAATAATATAATTTAAAAATTCAAAAATAAAATTTTTTTTTAAATTTTTAATTTTTTTAAAAATATTTTTTATTTTTTATTCACCGGATGATGCTACACCGAGACAGTTGATTTTTTTTGCTGCTCTTGTTCAAAAATTAAGCATAAATTAATTTAAAAAATTTAGAATTTTAATTTTTTTACTTTTTTGATATGTTTGGAATTTTTTAATTTTTTACAATTAGAAAAAATATTTTTTATTTTAAAAATTTAAAAAAATAATAAATTTATAGATCTGTTGTTTACTAGATATTGCTGGACTTTATTTTATGTTTATTATTTAAATAAAAAACATTTAATAATATAATTTAAAAATTCAAAAATAAAAATTTTATTTTTTTTAATTTTTAGTTTTTTTAAAAATATTTTTTAGTTTTTTATTCACCGGATGATGCTACACCGAGAGAGTTGACTTTTTTTGTTGCACTTGTTCAGAAATTAAGAATAATTTAATTTAAAAAATTTAGAATTTTAATTTTTTTTACTTTTTGACATGTTTTGAATTTTTTAATTTTTTACAATTAGAAAAAATATTTTTTATTTTAAAAATTTAAAAAATAATAAATTTATAGATCTGTTGTTTATTAGATATTGCTGGACTTTATTTTATTTTTATTATTTAAATAAAAAACATTTAATAATATAATTTAAAATTTAAAAATAATTTTTTTTTATTTTTAATTTTTTTAAAAATATTTTTTATTTTTTATTCACCGGATGATGCTACACCCAGACAGTTGACTTTTTTTTGCTGCACTTGTTCAAAAATTAAGAATAAATTAATTTTACAAATTTAGAATTATAATTTTTTTACCTTTTGGATATGTTTTGAATTTTTTAATTTTTTACAATTAGTAAAAATATTTTTTATTTTAAAAATTTAAAAAAATAATAAATTTATAGATCTGTTGCTTACTTGATATTACTGAACTTTATTTTATTTTTATTATTTAAATAAAAAACATTTAATAATATAATTTAAAAATTCAAAAACAAAAAATTTTATATTTTTAAATTTTTACTTTTTTAAAAATATTTTTTATTTTTTATTCACCGGATGATGCTACACCGAGACGGTTGACTTTTTTTTGCTGCACTTGTTCAGAAATTAAGAATAAATTAATTTAACAAATTTAGAATTATAATTTTTTTACTTTTTGGATATGTTTTGAATTTTTTAATTTTTTACAATTAGAAAAAATATTTTTTATTTTAAAAATTTAAAAAAATAATAAATTTATAGATCTGTTGTTTACTAGATATTGCTGGACTTTATTTTATTTTTATTATTTAAATAAAAAACATTTAATAATATAATTTAAAAATTCAAAAAAAATTTATTTTTTAAATTTTTAATTTTTTTAAAAATATTTTTTATTTTTTTATTCACCGGATGATGCTACACCGAGACAGTTGACTTTTTTTTGCTGCACTTGTTCAGAAATTAAGAATAAATTAATTTAACAAATTTAGAATTTTAATTTTTTTACGTTTTGGATATGTTTTGAATTTTTTAATTTTTTACAATTAGAAAAAATATTTTTTATTTTAAAAATTTAAAAAAAATAATAAATTTATAGATCTGTTGTTTACTAGATATTGCTGGACTTTATTTTATGTTTATTATTTAAATAAAAAACATTTAATAATATAATTTAAAAATTCAAAAATAAAAATTTATTTTTTTAAATTTTTAATTTTTTAAAAATATTTTTTATTTTTTATTCACCGGATAATGCTACACCGAGACAGTTGATTTTTTTTTGCTGCTCTTGTTCAAAAATTAAGCATAAATTAATTTAAAAAATTTAGAATTTTAATTTTTTTACTTTTTTGATATGTTTGGAATTTTTTAATTTTTTATAATTAGAAAAAATATTTTTTATTTTAAAAAGTTAAAAAATAATAAATTTATAGATCTGTTGTTTACTAGATATTGCTGGACTTTATTTTATGTTTATTATTTAAATAAAAAACATTTAATAATATAATTTAAAAATTCAAAAATAAATATTTTATTTTTTTACTTTTTAATTTTTTTAAAAATATTTTTTAGTTTTTTATTCACTGGATGATGCTACACCGAGAGAGTTGACTTTTTTTGGTGCACTTGTTCAGAAATTAAGAATAAATTAATTTAAAAAATTTAGAATTTTAATTTTTTTACTTTTTGGATATGATTTGAATTTTTTAATTTTTTACAATTAGAAAAAATATTTTTATTTTGAAAATTTAAAAAAATAATAAATTTATAGATCTGTTGTTTATTAGATATTGCTGGACTTTATTTTATTTTTATTATTTAAATAAAAAACATTTAATAATATAATTTAAAATTTAAAAATAATTTTTTTTATTTTTAATTTTTTTAAAAATATTTTTTATTTTTTATTCACCGGATGATGCTACACCGAGACAGTTGACTTTTTTTTTTGCTGCACTTGTTCAGAAATTAAGAATAAATTAATTTAACAACTTTAGAATTATAATTTTTTTACTTTTTGGATATGTTTTGAATTTTTTAATTTTTTACGATTAGAAAAAATATTTTTTATTTTAAAAATTTAAAAAAATAATAAATTTTTAGATCTGTTGTTTACTAGATATTGCTGGACTTTATTTTATTTTTATTATTTAAATAAAAAACATTTAATAATATAATTTAAAAATTCAAAAAAATTTATTTTTTTAAATTTTTAATTTTTTAAAAAATATTTTTTATTTTTTTATTCACCAGATGATGCTACTCCGAGACAGTTGACTTTTTTTTGCTGCACTTGTTCAGAAATTAAGAATAAATTAATTTAACAAATTTAGAATTATAATTTTTTTACTTTTTGGATATGTTTTGAATTTTTTAATTTTTTACAATTATAAAAAATATTTTTTATTTTAAAAATTTAAAAAAATAATAAATTTATAGATCTGTTGTTTACTAGTACTAGATTTTGCTGGACTTTATTTTATGTTTATTATTTAAATAAAAAACATTTAATAATATAATTTAAAAATTCAAAAATAAAAATTTATTTTTTTAAATTTTTAATTTTTTTAAAAATATTTTTTATTTTTTATTCACCGGATGATGCTACACCGAGACAGTTGATTTTTTTTTTGCTGCTCTTGTTCAAAAATTAAGCATAAATTAATTTAAAAAATTTAGAATTTTAATTTTTTTACTTTTTTATATGTTTGGAATTTTTTAATTTTTTACAATTTGAAAAAATATTTTTTATTTTAAAAATTTAAAAAAATAATAAATTTATAGATCTGTTGTTTACTAGATATTACTGGACTTTATTTTATGTTTATTATTTAAATAAAAAACATTTAATAATATAATGTAAAAATTCAAAAATAAAAATTTTATTTTTTTTAATTTTTAGTCTTTTTAAAAATATTTTTTAGTTTTTTATTCACCGGATGATGCTACACCGAGAGAGTTGACTTTTTTGTTGCACTTGTTAAGAAATTAAGAATAAATTAATTTAACAAATTTAGAATTTTAATTTTTTTACTTTTTGGATATGTTTTGAATTTTTTAATTTTTTACAATTAGAAAAAATATTTTTTATTTTAAAAATTTAAAAAAATAATAAATTTATAGATCTGTTGTTTACTAGATATGGCTGGACTTTATTTTATGTTTATTATTTAAATAAAAAACATTTAATAATATAATTTAAAAATTAAAAAATAAAAATTTATTTTTTTAAATTTTTAATTTTTTTAAAAATATTTTTTATTTTTTATTCATCGGATGATGCTACACCGAGACAGTTTATTTTTTTTTGCTGCTCTTGTTCAAAAATTAAGCATAAATTAATTTAAAAAATTTAGAATTTTAATTTTTTTTACGTTTTTGATATGTTTGGAATTTTTTAAATTTTTACAATTAGAAAAAATATTTTTTATTTTAAAAATTTTAAAAAATAATAAATTTATAGATCTGTTGTTTACTAGATATTGCTGGACTTTATTTTATGTTTATTATTTAAATAAAAAATATTTAATAATATAATTTAAAAATTCAAAAATAAATTTTTTTTTTAAATTTTTAATTTTTTTAAAAATATTTTTTATTTTTTATTCACCAGATGATGCTACACCGAGATAGTTGATTTTTTTTGCTGCTCTTGTTCAAAAATTAAGCATAAATTAATTTAAAAAATTTAGAATTTTAATTTTTTTACTTTTTTGATATGTTTGGAATTTTTTAATTTTTTACAATTAGAAAAAATATTTTTTATTTTAAAAATTTAAAAAAATAATAAATTTATAGATCTGTTGTTTACTAGATACTGCGGGACTTTATTTTATGTTTATTATTTAAATAAAAAACATTTAATAATATAATTTAAAAATTCAAAAATAAAAATTTTATTTTTTTTAATTTTTAGTTTTTTTAAAAATATATTTTAGTTTTTTATTCACCGGATGATGCTACACCGAGAGAGTTGACTTTTTTTGTTGCACCTGTTCAGAAATTAAGAATAAATTTATTTAACAAATTTAGAATTTAAATTTTTTTACTTTTTGGATATGTTTTGAATTTTTTAATTTTTTACAATTACAAAAAATATTTTTTATTTTAAAAATTTAAAAAAATAATAAATTTATAGATCTGTTGTTTATTAGATATTGCTAGACTTTATTTTATTTTTATTATTTAAATAAAAAACATTTAATAATATAATTTAAAATTTAAAAATAATTTTTTTTAATTTTTAATTTTTTTAAAAATATTTTTTATTTTTTATTCACCGAATGATGCTACACCCAGACAGTTGACTTTTTTTTGCTGCACTTGTTCAGAAATTAAGAATAAATTAATTTAACAAATTTAGAATTATAATTTTTTTACCTTTTGGATATGTTTTGAATTTTTTAATTTTTTACAATTAGAAAAAATATTTTTTATTTTAAAAATTTAAAAAAATAATAAATTTATAGATCTGTTGTTTACTAGATATTGCTGGACTTTATTTTATGTTTATTATTTAAATAAAAAACATTTAATAATATAATTTAAAAATTCAAAAATAAAAATTTATTTTTTTAAATTTTTAATTTTTTTAAAAATATTTTTTATTTTTTATTCACCGGATGATGCTACACCGAGACAGTTGATTTTTTTTTTTTGCTGCTCTTGTTCAAAAATTAAGCATAAATTAATTTAAAAAATTTAGAATTTTAATTTTTTTACTTTTTTGATATGTTAAATAAAAAATTTGATTTTTTAATTTAAAAATTCAAAAAACTGAAAAATTTTGTCTTTCGAAATCCTAAATTTTTTTCAAGATTATTTTTTTTATTTTTTTCATCGGATAATGCTATTTTTTTACAGATATCGAATAAATTAATTTAAATAATTTAAACTTCTTAAGTTTTTTTTTATTATTTGATATTTTTGAAATTCTTTATTTTTCTACTTCTTGGTAAAAAAATAATCTTTTCTGTTTCAAAATATGAAAATATAAAGTTTTCATCTTTTTCTTTTTGTCTTCCTAATATTGCTGGACTTTATTTTGTTTTTCTATTTTAAATAAAAAATTAAATTTTTAAATTTAAAAATAAAAAATTGATAAATTTTGTCTTTTGAAATCCAAAATTTTTTTTCAAAATATATTTTTTTATTCGCCGAATAACGCTATTTTCTTCACAAATATAGAATAAACTAATTTTAAAAATTTAAACTTTTAAAATTTTTTATTATTGGGTATTGTTGAAATTCTTTATTTTTCTACTTCTTGGTAAAAGAATAATATTTTTAGTTTCAAAATTAAAAAAAAAAGTTTAAATGTGTTTTTTGTCTACCTAATATTATTGGACTTTATTATATTTTTATATTTTAAATAAAAAATTTGATTTTTTAATTTAAAAATTCAAAAAATGATAAATTTTGTCTTTTCAAATCCTAAATTTTTTTCAAGAATATTTTTTTATTTTTTTATTCATCGGATAATTCTATTTTTTCACAGATATCGAATAAATTAATTTAAATAATTTAAACTTCTTAAATTTTTTTTTATTATTGGATATTTTTGAAATTCTTTCTTTTTATACTTCTTGGTAAAAAATAATCTTTTCTATTTCAAAATTTGAAAATATAAAGTTTTCATCTTTTTCTTTTTGTCTTCCTAATATTGCTGGACTTTATTTTGTTTTTCTATTTTAAATAAAAAATTAAATTTAAAAGTTTTAAAATTAAAAAATTGATAAATTTTGTCTTTTGAAATCCAAATTTTTTTTCAAAATATATATTTTTATTCGCCGAATAACGCTATTTTTTCACAAATATAGAATAAACTAATTTTAGAAATTTAAACTTTTTAAATTTTTTTTATTATTGGGTATTGTTGAAATTCTTTATTTTTCTACTTTTTGGTCAAAGAATAATATTTTTAGTTTCAAAATTTAAAAATAAAAAGTTTAAATATTTTTTTTGTCTACCTAATATTATTGGACTTTATTTTATTTTTCTATTTTAATTAAAAAATTAGATTTTTTTAATTTAAATTTCAAAAAAATGATAAATTTTGTCTTTTGAAATCGTAAATTTTTTCAAGAATATTTTTTTATTTTTTTATTCATCGGATAATGCTATTTTTTCACAGATATCGAATAAATTAATTTAAAAAATTTAAACTTCTTAAATTTTTTATTATTGGATATTTTTGAAATTCTTTATTTTTCTACTTCTTGGTAAAAAAAATAATCTTTTCTGTTTCAAAATTTGAAAATATAAAATTTTCATCTTTTTCTTTTTGTCTTCCTAATATTGCTGGACTTTATTTTGTTTTTCTATTTTAAATAAAAAATTAAATTTTTAAATTTAAAAATTAAAAAATTGATAAATTTTGTCCTTTAAAATCCAAATTTTTTTTCAAAATATACATTTTTATTCGCCGAATAACGCTATTTTTTTCACAAATATAGAATAAACTAATTTTAAAAATTTAAACTTTTTAAATTTTTTTATTATTGGTATTGTTGAAATTCTTTATTTTTCTACATCTTGGAAAAAGAATAATATTTTTAGTTTCAAAATTTAAAAATAAAAAGTTTAAATGTTTTTTTTTGTCTACCTAATATTATTGGACTTTATTATATTTTTATATTTTAAATAAAAAATTTGATTTTTTAATTTAAAAATTCAAAAAATGATAAATTTTGTCTTTTCAAATCCTAAATTTTTTTCAAGAATATTTTTTTTATTTTTTTATTCATCGGATAATGCTATTTTTTCACAGATATCGAATAAATTAATTTAAATAATTTAAACTTTTTAAATTTTTTTTATTATCGGATATTTTTGAAATTCTTTATTTTTCTACTTCTTGGTAAAAAAATAATCTTTTCTGTTTCAAAATTTGAAAATATAAAGTTTTCATCTTTTTGTTTGAGTCTTCCAAATATTGCAGGACTTTATTTTATTTTTCTATTTTAAATAAAAAATTAAATTTTTAAATTTAAAAATTAAAAAATTGGTAAATTGTGTCGTTTGAAATCCAAAATTTTTTTTCAAAATATGTTTTTTTATTCGCCGAATAACGCTATTTTTTTCACAAATATAGAATAAACTAATTTTAAAAATTTAAACTTTCTAAATTTTTTTATTATTGGGTATTGTTGAAATTCTTTATTTTTCTACTTCTTGGTAAAAGAATAATATTTTTAGTTTCAAAATAAAAAAAAAAGTTTAAATGTTTTTTTTTGTCTGCCTAATATTATTGGACTTTATTATATTTTTATATTTTGAATAAAAATTTGATTTTTTAATTTAAAAATTCAAAAAAATGATAAATTTTGTCTTTTGAAATTATAAAGTTTTTTCAAGAATATTTTTTTTAGTTTTTTATTCATCGGATAATGCTATTTTTTCACAGATATCGAATAAATTAATTTAAATAATTTAAACTTCTTAAATTTTTTTTATTATTGGATATTTTTGAAATTCTTTATTTTTCTACTTCTTGGTAAAAAAATAATCTTTTCGGTTTCAAAATTTGAAAATATAAAGTTTTCATCTTTTTCTTTTTGTCTTCTTAATATTACTGGACTTTATTTTGTTTTTCTATTTTAAATAAAAAATTAAATTTTTAAATTTAAAAATTAAAAAAATTGATAAATTTTGTCCTTTGAAATCCAAATTTTTTTTCAAAATATATATTTTTATTCGCCGAATAACGCTATTTTTTTCACAAATATAGAATAAACTAATTTTAAAAATTTAAACTTTTTAAATTTTTTATTATTGGGTATTGTTGAAATTCTTTATTTTTCTACATCTTGGTAAAAGAATAATATTTTTAGTTTCAAAATTTAAAAATAAAAAGTTTAAATGTTTTTTTTTGTCTACCTAATATTATTGGACTTTATTATATTTTTATATTTTAAATAAAAAATTTGATTTTTTAATTTAAAAATTCAAAAAATGATAAATTTTGTCTTTTCAAATCCTAAATTTTTTTCAAGAATATTTTTTTATTTTTTTATTCATCGGATAATGCTATTTTTTCACAGATATCGAATAAATTAATTTAAATAATTTAAACTTTTTAAATTTTTTTTATTATCGGATATTTTTGAAATTCTTTATTTTTCTACTTCTTGGTAAAAAAATAATCTTTTCTGTTTCAAAATTTGAAAATATAAAGTTTTCATCTTTTTGTTTAAGTCTTCCAAATATTGCTGGACTTTATTTTATTTTTCTATTTTAAATAAAAAATTAAATTTTTAAATTTAAAAATTAAAAAATTGGTAAATTGTGTCTTTTGAAATCCAAATTTTTTTTTCAAAATATGTTTTTTTATTCGCCGAATAACGCTATTTTTTTCACAAATATAGAATAAACTAATTTTAAAAATTTAAACTTTCTAAATTTTTTTATTATTGGGTATTGTTGAAATTCTTTATTTTTCTACTTCTTGGTAAAAGAATAATATTTTTAGTTTCAAAATAAAAAAAAAGTTTAAATGTTTTTTTTTGTCTGCCTAATATTATTGGACTTTATTATATTTTTATATTTTGAATAAAAAATTTGATTTTTTAATTTAAAAATTCAAAAAAATGATAAATTTTGTCTTTTGAAATTCTAAATTTTTTTCAAGAATATTTTTTTTAGTTTTTTATTCATCGGATAATGCTATTTTTTCACAGATATCGAATAAATTAATTTAAATAATTTAAACTTCTTAAATTTTTTTTATTATTGGATATTTTTGAAATTCTTTATTTTTCTACTTCTTGGTAAAAAAATAATCTTTTCGGTTTCAAAATTTGAAAATATAAAGTTTTCATCTTTTTCTTTTTGTCTTCTTAATATTACTGGACTTTATTTTGTTTTTCTATTTTAAATAAAAAATTAAATTTTTAAATTTAAAAATTAAAAAAATTGATAAATTTTGTCCTTTGAAATCCAAATTTTTTTTCAAAATATATATTTTTATTCGCCGAATAACGCTATTTTTTTCACAAATATAGAATAAATTAATTTTAAAAATTTAAACTTTTTAAATTTTTTTATTATTGGGTATTGTTGAAATTCTTTATTTTTCTACATCTTGGTAAAAGAATAATATTTTTAGTTTCAAAATTTAAAAATAAAAAATTTAAATGTTTTTTTTTGTCTACCTAATTTTATTGGACTTTATTATATTTTTATATTTTAAATAAAAATTTGATTTTTTAATTTAAAAATTCAAAAAATGATAAATTTTGTCTTTTCAAATCCTAAATTTTTTTTCAAGAATATTTTTTTATTTTTTTATTCATCGGATAATGCTATTTTTTCACAGATATCGAATAAATTAATTTAAATAATTTAAACTTTTTAAATTTTTTTTATTATCGGATATTTTTGAAATTCTTTATTTTTCTACTTCTTGGTAAAAAAATAATCTTTTCTGTTTCAAAATTTGAAAATATAAAGTTTTCATCTTTTTGTTTAAGTCTTCCAAATATTGCTGGACTTTATTTTATTTTTCTATTTTAAATAAAAAATTAAATTTTTAAATTTAAAAATTAAAAATTGGTAAATTGTGTCTTTTGAAATCCAAAATTTTTTTTCAAAATATGTTTTTCTATTCGCCGAATAACGCTATTTTTTTCACAAATATAGAATAAACTAATTTTAAAAATTTAATCTTTTTAAATTTTTTTATTATTGGGTATTGTTGAAATTCTTTATTTTTCTACTTCTTGGTAAAAGAATAATATTTTTAGTTTCAAAATTTAAAAATAAAAAGTTTAAATGTTTTTTTTTTTGTCTGCCTAATATTATTGGACTTTATTATATTTTTATATTTTAAATAAAAAATTTGATTTTTTAATTTAAAAATTCAAAAAATGATAAATTTTGTCTTTTCAAATCCTAAATTTTTTCAAGAATATTTTTTTATTTTTTTATTCATCGGATAATTCTATTTTTTTCACAGATATCGAATAAATTAATTTAAATAATTTAAACTTCTTAAATTTTTTTTATTATTGGATATTTTTGAAATTCTTTATTTTTATACTTCTTGGTAAAAAAATAATCTTTTCTATTTCAAAATTTGAAAATATAAAGTTTTCATCTTTTTCTTTTTGTCTTCCTAATATTGCTAGACTTTATTTTGTTTTTCTATTTTAAATAAAAAATTAAATTTTAAAATTTTAAAATTAAAAAATTGATAAATTTTGTCTTTTGAAATCCAAATTTTTTTTCAAAATATATATTTTTATTCGCTGAATAACGCTATTTTTTCACAAATATAGAATAAACTAATTTTAAAAATTTAAACTTTTTAAATTTTTTTTATTATTGGGTATTGTTGAAATTCTTTATTTTTCTACTTCTTGGTCAAAGAATAATATTTTTAGTTTCAAAATTTAAAAATAAAAAGTTTAAATGTTTTTTTTGTCTACCAAATATTATTGGACTTTATTATATTTTTATATTTTAAATAAAAAATTTGATTTTTTAATTTAAAAATTCAAAAAAATGATAAATTTTGTCTTTTGAAATCCTAAATTTTTTTCAAGAATATTTTTTTATTTTTTTATTCATCGGATAATGCTATTTTTTCACAGATATCGAATAAATTAATTTAAATAATTTAAACTTCTTAAATTTTTTTATTATCGGATATTTTTGAAATTCTTTATTTTTCTACTTCTTGGTAAAAAAATAATCTTTTCTGTTTCAAACTTTGAAAATATAAAGTTTTCATCTTTTTCCTTATGTCTTCCTAATATTGCTGGACTTTATTTTGTTTTTCTATTTTAAATAAAAAATTAAATTTTTAAATTTAAAAATTAAAAAATTGATAAATTGTGTCTTTTGAAATCCAAATTTTTTTTCAAAATATGTTTTTTTATTCGCCGAATAACACTATTTTTTTCACAAATATAGAATAAAATAATTTTAAAAATTTAAACTTTTTAAATTTTTTTATTATTGGGTATTGTTGAAATTCTTTATTTTTCTACTTCTTGGTAAAAGAATAATTTTTTTAGTTTCAAAATTTAAAAAAAAAGTTTAAATGTTTTTTTGTCTACCTAATATTATTGGATTTTATTTTATTTTTCTATTTTAAATAAAAAATTAGATTATTTAATTTAAAATTCAAAAAATGATAAATTTTGTCTTTTGATATGTAAATTTTTTTCAAGAATATTTTTTTATTTTTTTATTCATCGGATAATGCTATTTTTCACAGATATCGAATAAATTAATTTAAATAATTTAAACTTCTTAAATTTTTTTTATTATTGGATATTTTTGAAATTCTTTATTTTTCTACTTCTTGGTAAAAAAAATAATCTTTTCTGTTTCAAAATTTGAAAATATAAAGTTTTCATCTTTTTCTTTTTGTCTTCCTAATATTGCTGGACTTTATTTTATTTTTCTATTTCAAATAAAAAATTAAATTTTTAAATTTAAAAATTAAAAAATTGATAAATTTTGTCTTTTGAAATCCAAATTTTTTTCAAAATATATTTTTTTATTCGCCGAATAACGCTATTTTTTTCACAAATATAGAATAAACTAAGTTTAAAAATTTAAACTTTTTAAATTTTTTTATTATTGGGTATTGTTGAAATTCTTTATTTTTCTACATCTTGGTAAAAGAATAATATTTTTAGTTTCAAAATTTAAAAATAAAAAGTTTAAATGTTTTTTTTTGTCTACCTAATATTATTGGACTTTATTATATTTTTATATTTTAAATAAAAAATTTGATTTTTTAATTTAAAAATTCAAAAAATTGATAAATTTTGTCTTTTCAAATCCTAAATTTTTTTCAAGAATATTTTTTTATTTTTTTATTCATCGGATAATGCTATTTTTTCACAGATATCGAATAAATTAATTTAAATAAATTAAACTTCTTAAATTTTTTTTATTATCGGATATTTTTGAAATTCTTTATTTTTCTACTTCTTGGTAAAAAAATAATCTTTTCTGTTTCAAAATTTGAAAATATAAAGTTTTCATCTTTTTCTTTTTGTCTTCCTAATATTGCTGGACTTTATTTTATTTTTCTATTTCAAATAAATAATTAAATTTTTAAATTGAAAAATTAAAAAATTGATAAATTTTGTCTTTTGAAATCCAAATTTTTTTCAAAATATATTTTTTTATTCGCCGAATAACGCTATTTTTTTCACAAATATAGAATAAACTAAGTTTAAAAATTTAAACTTTTTATATTTTTTTATTATTGGGTATTGTTGAAATTCTTTATTTTTCTACATCTTGGTAAAAGAATAATATTTTTAGTTTCAAAATTTAAAAATAAAAAGTTTAAATGTTTTTTTTCGTCTACCTAATATTATTGGACTTTATTATATTTTTATATTTTAAATAAAAAATTTGATTTTTTAATTTAAAAATTCAAAAAAATGATAAATTTTGTCTTTTCAAATCCTAAATTTTTTTCAAGAATATTTTTTTATTTTTTTATTCATCGGATAATGCTATTTTTTCACAGATATCGAATAAATTAATTTAAATAATTTAAACTTAAATTTTTTTATTATCGGATATTTTTGAAATTCTTTATTTTTCTACTTCTTGGTAAAAAAATAATCTTTTCTGTTTCAAAATTTGAAAATATAAAGTTTTCATCTTTTTCCTTATGTCTTCCTAATATTGCTGGACTTTATTTTGTTTTTCTATTTTAAATAAAAAATTAAATTTTTAAATTTAAAAATTAAAAAATTGATAAATTGTGTCTTTTGAAATCCAGATTTTTTTTCAAAATATGTTTTTTTATTCGCCGAATAACGCTATTTTTTTCACAAATCCTTGAGAAGGTGGATAAATGCTGATTGGGATCTTCCAATGGGCTTCCTCCATAGGAACATTGTTCTGGACAAGTGTGATGAGTTGCGATTTTAGCTCAAAGTTGTTTGCATTGACATTGGGAGTGAGGATGCTACTCCCACAGTGTCTTGGATTTGCAAATGTGTATGAGGCCAAAACCCTCCTCTGTGGCGGATTATTGTTGTTGTTAGCTGCTCCCCCTGGTGGATTGAGATTAAATGAATCTCCTTCCATTTCGTGATATTCTTCCTCAGATTCTTCCTCTCTAATGATACATTTCCCTCTTTCAGCTCTTCTTATTCTCCTGAGAGTCCTCTGATCAGCTTCAGATAGAATGGGAATAGCTCTCCCTGTACCTGACATACAAACAGGACAAGAGAAACACACAACCAGTGATACTTCACTCTATTGCTAGAATGAAGTTTTAGTTAGCTTAAGCAAAAATTCAAACAGTTAGTGGGTTAGTCAAAATTAAAGAAAAAGTGCTTGATCTAAACTACCACCTTACTTAATCATTGTCAATCTATTCAATCCCCGGCAACGGCGCCAAAAACTTTATGTGCGGAAAACGATCTGACACAAAACTCACCGGCAAGTATACCGGGTCGCATCAAGTAATAATAACTCACGGGAGTGAGGTCGATCCCACAGGGATTGAAGGATTGAGCAATTTTAGTTTAGTGGTTGATTTAGTCAAGCGAATCAAGATTTGGTTGAGTGATTTGTGATTTGCAGAATTTAAATTGCATGGAAAGTAAAAGGAATGGGTAAATTGCATGAAATTAAAGAAAACTGAAATTTAAAGTGCTGAATCTTAAAGTGCAAGAAATTAAATGGCAGAAACTTAGAACGCAAGAAATGTAAATTGCAGAATCTTAAATTGCAAGAAATGTAAATGACTTGAATTATAAAGGGAACTGGGAATTGGATTTGCAAAATTAAACAAGGAAAAGTAAATTGCAACAAACAGAGAAATAGAAGATGACTTGGATTGAATCGGATCTTAGAACAGAAATGTAAATGAGATTGAAAAGCATTAAACAGGGAATGTAAAATTGGAATTCATATCTCAGGACCCAAGAGACTAGATAACCAAGTCTAGATCTCAACGCCTTCCTAGATCCAACAAAAACAATTGCAAAGTAAATGAGGAATTGTAAATTGCAAAGAAAGTAGAAGAAGAAGCAAATAACAGAAACGGAAATTCAATTATGCAGTAAAATGAAACAGAGAGATCTCAGGATGAGATTGAAACAGAATTCCTTCAATTCTCCAACCAAAGATCCAAGACAATTGTAATTGAAATTGAAAGCAAGAAAACTGAGAGGAAGGGAATTCACTTCTCCTTCCCCGAGACTTAGAAATTAAAATTCACTCAACACCCAAAAGCTCTCCGAAAACTCTCAATGAAAACTAAAGAAAAAAAGCTCCCTAAAACTTCAAATCCTAAGCTATTTATACACTTTCTTTACATGATCCTAGAGCCTTCAATTGGGCCTTGGCCTTGATGGAATTGGGTTGAATTAGGCCTCTGTTGCTTGCTCTTGGTGTTGGGAAGAAATCCACTTGTGAACCGGGCCATGTAACTTTCACGTTTGAGCCAACGTTTGAGGTCAAACGTTCACTCAAACATTGCCGTGTGAACAATTATGCAGAGCCCATTCTTGCTGTCATCCACGTTTGGCTCAACGTTTGAGGTCAAACGTGAGCCAAACGTGGATCTCCCCATGCCTTCTTTGTGGCCAACGTTTGGCCCAGCGTTTGAGGTCAAACGTTGGCGCAAACGTGGCTCAATTAGCTCATCGACCAGGGGTGATCTTCCATGCTCTTTCTTGCCAAAATGTAGCCAACGTTTGCCTCAACGTTTGAGGTCAAACGTTGGCTCAAACGTCCCCTCCAAGAGTGCCATTTTTCTTCTTTGTGGCACCAACGTTTGCCTCAACGTTTGAGGTCAAACGTTGGCGCAAACGTCCCCTTCCAGGAGCTTCTTCTTCAGCCAACGTTTGCCTCAAAGTTTGAGGTCAAACGTTGGCTCAAACGTTGGTTCTACTCTAGGGCATTCTTCATCTTCTTGCAACCTCCTTCCAAGCTTTGTTTCACCTATCATCAATCAATCAAAAACATCAAAGCTATGTTTCAAATCATGAGATTGTTTCTCTTCCAAAATATATGACAATTATAGCACAATATCTCATGAAAATGCATCATTTTATACATGATTGATTGAGTCAAAGATAACATGAATTTCAACCCAATTGGCTTACTTATGGCTTAAGAAAGTGCATAAAACTAATTAAAAACAAAGAAAAAAGACTAGTAAAACTAGGCTAAGATGACTTGTCATCACAACACCAAACTTAAAACTTGCTTGTCCCCAAGCAAGAAGAGAATTATTGAGAAGAAAGAGTGAAAGAAGAAGAGAAGGCTAATGTTAGTAGAGGATTATTGGTAGCTCATGGGGTTTTATGCAGATATGTGACTACTCACTTCTTATTGACTTATAGGCCTAGAAATTTTCCTCTAAGCATCAAGCAACACACTGCTATGACCTCTCATTATTCTTTTGTCCTTGTTCACTAAAAAAATTTTCTTTATAAGCTTTAATTCAGTGTCATGTGTAACAAGCTTCTTTTCTTTATTTTTGCTTGACACATTATTCACTTTAGACACTTGGCTCACATGCCTTCTTAGAACATTGATGCCCAGCACCTCTTTGGGTTACTAAATGTCTTGTAGCTAGGTTGCTCTTGATGGTGGATTTTCATTTGATAATCCCGAGTTAGTTAACCCAAGTTACCAAGTGTTAATGCACTCCAAAGAACTTAATAATCCAAGCAGATCCTAGTACAAAGACACCATAGGCATATACTCTAAGGTTCAAGCTATTGGTGTCTAGCTTTATTTCTTCTTTCTTTTGTTCTTGTTGCTGCCATTTTTGGCTTTTCTCATTTCATTTTTCTTTTCTTTTCAGCCAAGGACCCTTTTTTATTCACTTGAGATTCATAGACAGTGAGCTACTTTCTACTTAAAAAGAAAACATTCTATTCCTTTTATTCACTAAAAGTGAGTCACTACACAATCACACATACATACCTCCACTTACTATTATTTGACTCTTAGCTAACAATGAACCATATTACTTCCTGTTTCAAACATTTCTTTTATTGAATTGAAAAGGCTTCGGGACAGAGCATGCATCGTTAAGTGAAAGTAAACACACAAGCACACACTTAGACTAGCTTACTTATTTTAGGAAAGATAAACATAAAGTAACACTTAAAATAACCACTAAAGATGCAAAGAGTACTTTAAACAGATAGGATGCATGCTTTTTCTTGTGGTGATGAACAAGGAGCGAATCCACCTTTCATTTGTCATGCTTTTTCTTTCTTCTTGCATTTGCTTGGGGGGTGGTGCCCTCTGTGTCCAAGCCTGTTGTCTGCTGACCCTTCCAGAATCCAGCTTTATTCATTGTTTCTTCTACTCGATCTTCAAGGCTCATAGCTTTGCTTACTTCTATTTCACTTTTCTTTTTGAAGAATTCATCATAGGTTGGAAATGCTGGATCCATGTTGTGCAGATGTTCTCCAATATAATTCAATTTAATTTGGCTATTTATGTTATAATCGGCTTGGACTTCATATCTTGCATCTTGAAGGGTTGTGAATTCTTTGAAAGCTCTCATATTTTCAGCTTGCATTTGTGCCAACTTCCCAAATGATTCGTGAGATTGAAAAGCATGCTCCTCTTGCATTACAAAGAATTTTGATTCAAACTCACTTTGTTGGTTCATCATTTTCAGCTGCCATTCCTCTTGCTCTTGTTGGTGCTTCATGTATTGTAGATGGTACTCCTCTTGCCTTTCTTGAATTCTTGTGTACTGTTGTGACAACCTTCCAATTGCTTCTTGCATCTGAGTCATATCCAGATTGTTATATGATGGAATGTGTTACTGTTCCTCTTCCTCTTCTTGTGACTCTTCTTCCTCCATTGGTTCATCTCTTTGCCTTCTTCTTTGTGGCCTTCGGCTCTGCTGTGCTTCAGTAACCATCATCATTCTTTCGATGGTTATAGGCATGCCCGGGACCAACCATGTTGGGTTTTCATCTTCCATTGGCACTTTGGCTTTCATGCACAAACGCATAATGGTACTTGGGTAGTATAGCTAACCTTCGGCTAAATTCTTTTCTGCAATCCTTTGAATGTCATTTGCAATGATTTCATGAACCTTCACTTCTCCTCCCATTATTATACAATACAACATGATAGCTCTCTTCTTATTGACCTCAGAAGTGTTCACCGTGCCCAAGATTGATCTCTTCAATAGCTCATACCACCCTTTTGCTTCAGGGGTGAGGTCTCCTCTTCTCAAGTATTTGTACTTGTTTTTAGTGGTTCCTACCCACTCCGTGTTTACCACACAAATTTCACTAGCAATATCATCATAGTCTTGCTCTTCATTTAGCCTTTGATGGTATCCTGGCTCATCAAAATGGGTTGCCCTTAGTTTCAACACTTTCATGATAGTGCTTGGGCTAAAATCTACTTCAGTTCCCCGTACATAACTCTTGTAAGTTGAAGCTTGATTCATTTCTATCCTTGGGGTGTTAGTGTAGAATTCCCATATAATGTTTGCATTGATCCTGGTAATTGGTGAAATGAGCTCTTCCCACCTCCTCTTTCTAATCTTGGCGTTCATTTCTTGGCAATCTTCATCCTCCAAGAGAAGTGGAACTTCTGGATATATCTTTTTATCTCTCATCCATCCCCATTGTGTTTGATGGTACCACGTTTTGAATCTCCATTGATCAAATTCAGGGACACTTTCTTCGTTCATGGGTTCTTTTCCTTTCCTCCGTTTAGTTCTTGAAGAAGAGGCCATACTTGGTCTTTTTGAGGTTATGGTTGTATGTGGAAGGAGGTTAAGGTTTCGGCATGTTTTTGGAAGAAGAGATTTGTGAAGTTGAGAATATATGATGAGTAATGATGAAGGGAATGGAGGTTGGATAGTTAGAATGCAAGGAGTGTACAACTTCTTCGGTTATGTGCATGGCTAGGTGGTGTTTTGTAATCATTTATTTAAACAATGAAGGGCTAGGATGCAAGTGGATATCTTGTAAATCTAAGGTGTGCGTGTAAAGTTGAATAAAGACAAAGCTTGCCTCCTCAAGGGTTTTCAACGTACTCTTCCCAAGGATGTGCAGAACCACCTCTTGAAGCATGTGATGCATTCTTGTCCTCATGCTATGTCCTTCCTTGTCTTGTCCCTTTCATTGAATATTCTCTTGACCACCTAACCATCACTACAAGACAGCAAGAATAACTATATTTAAATAAGGGCAAGAGAAAGAGAAAAGAAATAAATGTAAACTATCATTCCTTATGCTAGATCAACCGTGATTTCTTCATGCATTGCCACGGGTGACACCAAACTTAATGTTTGGTCCTATGGTCCAAGATATTACTTCTTTAAACCATTGTTCTTTTGAAATTCCTACTTTGTTTTTGGTTAAATCTTTCATAAGGAATGCTTTATTAGATTGCCTTCTAACAATTATAGTTATTGTTAAACCTCCATGATATTTAAAACTTAAAAGACCATTGACTTTCATGACTTGTTCCCGTAAATTATTTAGTGTAACCCGTGGGTACACCAAACTTAGAATTCAATCATATACCCTCCAATGTCATGAATAATTGTCAAGTTTGTCCACAAAAGTCTGAAATCATATTGGTGCAACAAATATTATTTATATTGAAATATTAAAGACAAGAAAATTAAATCATAGGTTGCCTCCCATGGAGCGCTCGTTTACTGTCACTAGCTTGACATTGAACCCTTCTTTTATGGTGGTTGATAACTGTAGTGCCTCAGCTTGTCCCCTCTGACTGTGAGCTTCTTCTTTGTCCCTTGGTGCTCGATTTCCACATGCTCAAGAGAGAGCACTTTGTTCACTGTGTAGTAATCTTGTGCTTCTTGCTGTTGGTATACTAATTGTACCTTGTCATTTTTAGAGAATCCTTCAGTTGGGATTTTTTTTTCTTCCACCCTTTATGAGCCTTTTTCTTGTTTTTCTTCCTTTTTCTTGTTAACCTTTCTTCCTTGACAGCAGCTTTGGTTGTGGTACCTTCCTTCTTGTTTATCATCCTGATTCCTTTTTGAGTTCCTTCTCCTCTTTGCACATGCTCATTCTTCTGCTCCCCTGTGTTGTTGGTTGCTTGCCTTGGAAAATAGTCACTGACTACCTTGCTTCCTTCTTCACTAATTTGTGGTTCTGGAAACACTTTCAGGATAATGCTTTCCTCATGCATCCTGAGAGTTAATTCTCCTTGCTCTACGTCTATGATAGCCCTAACAGTGGCCAAGAAAGGTCTCCCAAGTATGATGGAATCACTTTCATCCGTATCTGAATCTAAAACCACAAAGTCCGCAGGATATATAAATTTGTCCACCTTGACTAGAAGGTTTTCAATCACACCCCTGGGATGTACTATTGACTGATCCACCAATTCTAATGACATCTGTATTGGTTTCACCTTCTCTATGCTAAGCTTTTTCACTAAAGAGGATGGGATCAGATTTATGCTTGCTCCTAAATCACACATCCCCTTGCCAATAAATAGACTTCCAATGGTGCAAGGTAAGAAGAAACTCCCTGGATCTTTCAACTTGGGAGGGAGTCCTTTTCTGATGAGTGCACTGCATTCTTCAGTGAGAAGTACAGTCTCCTTCTCCAGCCAGCTTCTTTTCTTGTTGATGAGTTCCTTCAAGAACTTGGCATATAAGGGCATCTGTTCCAATGCTTCAGCCAGGGGAATGTTGATTTCCAGCTTCTTGAAAGTTTCCAGGAATTTGCGGAAGTGTTGATCTTTGGTTTCTTGGTTGAACCTCTGTGGATATGGCAGTAGAGGGGTGAGGTTCTTCTCCTTTTTCTGTTGTCCTTGAATCGCTTCTTCTTCTTCCTTATGTGTATTGATTGGCTGGTCTTCTTTTCCTTTGGGGTTCTCTGTGTTCTTGTTTGGCACCATATCTTGATCATTGGCTTCCTCTGCATCTATTGGCTTTTTGCTGCTCTCCACCTATTTCTTTGTAGTGTCATTGTTGCTCCCCAATGTTCTCCCACTCCTTAACTGTATCGCCTTACACTCTTCCTTAGGATTTGAAATTGTGTCACTTGGCAGGGAGCTTGATGGTCTCTCTGTCGCGAAGTGTTTAGAGAGCTGGCCTATTTGTCTTTCCATGTTCTTGATGGAAGCTTGTTGATTTTTGGCCGTCATTTCTTGATGTTTCCACAGCTTGTCTATCAAGGTTTCCAGGTTAGTGATTCTTTGAGATTCTGGAGATGTTTGTGGTTGGTTGTGAGATGTGGGTGGTTGATGATAGGTATTTTGGTTGATGGATTGGTTATGGGTTGGATAATGGTGAGAGTTGGGGTAAGTGTTTTGTGGTTTTCTGAATGAATTTTGGTTGTTGTTTTGTTGGTTGTTCCTTGGGATATTTTGGGTTGTGTTTCTTTGCCATGGTTGTTGGTCTTGGTTATGGTTATCTCCCCATCTAAGGTTGGGGTGGTTCTTCCAGGAGGGGTTGTAGGTCTCACCATAAACTTCATTCTGACCAAAATTTTGGTTATGCATGTATTGCACTTGCTCCTGTTGTTGCTCTTCTTGGCTTTCTTCATTCTGCACCCATACAGTTGATGGTTGGCTTGTGTTCACAGCTGCTACTTGAAGGCTGTCAATTCTTCTGGCCATTTGTTCAAACTATTGTTGAATTTGTTGTTGCATCATCTTGTTTTGAGCCAAAATGGAATCCACTCCTTCCAGTTCTAGTACCCCCTTTCTCTGTGATGGTTGGCGGGTTCTTTGATGAGCAAAGAAGTATTGATTGTTGGCCACCATGTCCACAAGATTCTGGGCTTCTTCAGCAGTTTTCATCAGTTGTAATGAACCTCCAGCAGAGTGATCTAATGCCTCTTGAGATTTCAACGTCAAGCCTTCATAGAAATTCTGCAGCACATCCCATTCATTGAACATTTCTGGGGGACACTTTCTGATTAGAGCTTTGTATCTCTCCCATGCTTCATACAAGGATTCGGCATCTACTTGGGTGAATGTCTGCACCTCAGTTTTCAGCCTGACGATCCTTTGGGTTGGGTAGAATTTGGCTAAAAATTTGGTCACCAAATCGTCCCAACTAGTGATGCTTCCTTTGGGAAAAGTTTCAAGCCATTGTGTAGCCTTATCCCTTAATGAAAATGGGAATAACAGGAGCTTGTATGTTTTAGGATTCACGCCATTGGATTTGACAGTGTCACAAATCCTTAAGAAGGTGGATAAATGCTGATTGGGATCTTCCAATGGGCTTCCTCCATAGGAACAATTGTTCTGGACAAGTGTGATGAGTTGCGGTTTTAGCTCAAAGTTGTTTGCATTGACATTGGGAGTGAGGATGCTACTCCCACAGTGTCTTGGATTTGCAAATGTGTATGAGGCCAAAACCCTCCTCTGTGGCGGATTATTGTTGTTGTTAGCTGCTCCCTGATGCCAAGGCATCTTAGGCTAGTTTCACTAGCATTTTTCTTTTATTTTTAGTTGTTTTATGCATTTTCTTGAGCCTTAAGTAATCATTTGGGCCAAATAGTCATGCTTGTCTTAAATCATTCAAACATGAAGATTTTGATGCAAATTCCATGAGTTTTTAGTTATATTCCTTGAATGCTATGAATGGAATAATTCTCATGAATTTTAGCAAGACTTTGATGCAATTGTTTGGATGATTTCAGGGAAGAAGAGGCTAGGCAAGGAAGCAACAAAATCAATAAAGGAAGCTTGAATATCACATGTGGAGTTTAAGTTCCAGTTTAAGCTTAAACTGGAACTTAAACTACCAAGCCATATAATGCTGGAAATGGCGTTTAAGTTCCAGTTTAAGCCTAAACTGGAGCTTAAACGCCAGAATCATGAAGGCTAAGAAATGCTGGAACTGGCGTTTAACCTCCAGTTTAACCTTAAACTGGAAGGTTAAACGCCAGAAGTAAGAAAGGCACCAGGAGCATTTCCACGTTTAAGCTCCAGTTTAAAACGTGTTCGACACAATTTCTCACCAAGGAGCATTTCCACGTTTAACCTCCAGTTTAACCTTAAACTGGAGGTTAAACGCCAGAAGTAAGAAAGGCACCAGGAGCATTTCCACGTTTAAGCTCCAGTTTAACCTTAAACTGGAGCTTAAACGTGTTCGACTATTTCTCTCCTCCAGGGTTGCTTTCTCATTTCCACGTTTAAGCTTCAGTTTAACCTTAAACTGAAGCTTAAACGTGTTCGACCACAATTTGCCTCCAGGGTTGCTTTCTTCATTTCCACGTTTAAGCTTCAGTTTAACCTTAAACTGAAGCTTAAACGTGTTCGACCATTCCACACTCCGTAGTTGCTTTCTTCCATTTCCAAGTTTAAGCTTCAGTTTAACCTTAAACTGAAGCTTAAACGTGCTTGAATTATACTACCTCAAGGAGTGTCCAACGTTTAAGTTGCAGTTTAAGCTTAAACTGCAACTTAAACACCACTTTTTGAAAGGGTTTCTGGGCCAAGAATATGGCAGTTTAAGTTAGCATTTGAGCACAAATATTAACTTAAACGTATTATGGTATGAAACCCAATTGAATATCATGGTTTATGGGATTGGGCCTGAAGAATTGATGAGTCTGGAATTTCAATTTGTTGAGTCATGTGTCATTACTTGTTTATCACTAAGTTTGCTCAATGAATGTTACAGAATTGGATCAGCAGCCTCATCAGGATTATGGACCATAAACCCAAAGCAAAAGGAAATCAAGGAAAGGCCTCAAAGCCCAAGAAACACAACAGAAGATCAATTTAGAAAGTGTATAAATAGGATAGAATTTAAGTTAGTTAGGACTTTTTTTTACACTTGAGAACTTTTCATCAATTTTTCTAGTTTTGAATTCGGAGCTATGACTCACTAAACCCCTTTCATTGGGTTAGGGAGCTCTATTGTAATTCAATGAATCAATAATAGTTTTTATCTTCTTCTTCAATCTTTTCTCTTGAATTTTGTTAGAAAGCTTCTCGATCTAATTCCATTGGGTAGTTGTCTTGGGAAAGAAACTACCCATAATTGGAATCCTTCGGAACCTTGGGAAAGGAATGGAGGATTCATGCTAGAGAAGCTTTCTCACAGTGAATTGGATTGGGGTTTGGATGGATATTGTGACATGTAATCCTACCAAATTGTGGTTCATGAAACTGTGTGGTATAATCAGTGATCGAGCATCATCTCTTCTTATGAACATTTAAACCAAGGGATTGGGAATTTGTTTGTTTTTAGAGAGAATTGGTGAGCCAAGGGATTGGGATCCAATCATATAAGATTGCCAAGCAAAATTCAATGAATGCATTGGTTGAGGAAGAGATAAAAATGTTTTGATTCGGAGATCTCAATATCTCCTAACACCCAATGAACTCCTCATTTCTGATCTACACTTTCTCTTCACATTTTGCAATTAAATTCATGCAATCATCCCCATCCCTTTTAATTTCAGCAATTTAACTTCTCGCTCTTTAATTCATGCAATTTACATTCCGCAAATCTCATCTAAATCTTGATTCCGCTCAACTAGAACACACTTCTAATCCGAATTGCTCACTCAACCAATCCTTGTGGGATTCGACCTCACTCTATTGTGAGTTTTTACTTGACGATAACCGGTGCACTTGCCGGAAGGAATTTTGCCGATCGTGCAATTTCCTAAAATCGTAGCTATCAAGTTTATGCTGTATCAAGTTTATGGCGCCGTTGCCGGGGATTGGTTTTCGATTGACAATTCTCCAATTGGAAGTTAACTAGATTGAGAAATTTTTCTTTTCTTTTGTTAATAGTTTTTGTTTCAGTTTATTACTGCTAATTTCTGCAAATTTTAATTTGTTTTCTTTGCTTATTCACTTGTTAGCATACTAACCACTAGCTGTTTGTGATATTGCCTCACTATGGAATTTCCACTATCTTTGAATGAGTATTGTCTGAGACTGAGCACATTGCAAAAAAGAAAGGAGTATCCATCATCTTTTGGTCAATCAAAATTCATGAGAAACTCTCCACCACCACAGAATGATTCATGTTATTATGCTCATGGTGGGTGGGAGTATCAGGAACATGAAACGGGGTACTTCCCAGAGCCACAAAATGGTCCATGTTTTGGTGAAATTGATCACTACTCAAGTTGTGGCTGGGAAGATCAAAACCAAAGAGATTTCACTTATTCACACCCCATTCATCAAGAGCCATCACCTCTTAATTATCCAACCTCACCTCCTAGTTTTACATATCCAAATTCTTCATCACTTGAGCATTTCTCAGCACAAAATTCCTTCTCAAATTCATACAATTCATTTCACTATCCACAAGACTCATTCCACTACACACAAGAGTCATACCACTACCAAAACTCCAACCAAAGACCCTATCAGCCCACACAAAACACATACTCCCAGCCACCATATCACAGCCAAGATAATCAACCTCATCAACCCAATCCGAACCAATCACTTCATGATCAGTTAACCAGGATGGAAGGAATGCTTGCAACTATGGGCAGAGATGTGGCCGATTTGAAAAGCTTTAAGGAAGAAGTGATATCCAACTTGCAAAATCAAGGTGCTGCCATTCAAAAGCTAGAAGCACAAATTGGATATCTATCAAAGCAAATCCCTACCCACAATTCTTCTAGTGATACCATGGCAAACCCAAGGGAGGAATCAGAAGAACAAGAAAGGGAGAAAGTCAATCAAGGGAGATCACTGGTGCGCGAAATTGTGAACAATACTTTTTTCACAACTCTCATAATCCCCGGTAATGGCTCCAACAACGTGGTAGCTCAATACCATGGCATTACACAACTTCGCACAACTAACCAGCAAGTGCACTGGGTCGTCCAAGTAATAAACCTTACGCGAGTAAGGGTCGATCCCACGGAGATTGTTAGTATTGAAGCAAGCTATGGTCATCTTGTAAATCTTAGTCAGGCAAACTCAAATGGTGATGGTGATGAACGAAAATAACACAAAAGATAAAGATAGTGATACTTATGTAATTCATCGGTAGGAACTTCAGATAAGCGCATGAAGATGCCTTCCCTTCCGTCTCTCTGCTTTCCTACTGTCTTCATCCAATCCTTCTTACTCCTTTCCATGGCAAGCTTAAGCAAGGGTTTCACCGTTGTCAGTGGCTACCTCCCATCCTCTCAGTGAAAGCGATTGCATATGCTCTGTCACAGCATAGCGGAATTCATCTGTCGGTTCTCAATCAGGCCGGAATAGAATCCAGTGATTCTTTTGCGTCTGTCACTAACGCCCCGCCCTCAGGAGTTTGAAGCACGTCACAGTCATTCAATCATTGAATCCTACTCAGAATACCACAGACAAGGTTAGACCTTCCGGATTCTCTTGAATGCTGCCATCAGTTCTCGCCTATACCACGAAGACTCTGATCTCACAGAATGGTTGGCTCGTTTGTCAGGCGAGCACTCGGTTGTCAGGCGATCAACCATGCATCGTGCAATCAGGAATCCAAGAGATATTCACTATGGCCTTAGTTGCTTGTAGAACAAGAGTGGTTGTCAGTCACTTTGTTCATGGGTGAGAATGGTGATGATTCGTGACAATCATCACCTTCATCAAGTTGAAGAACAAGTGATATCTTGGATAAAGAACAAGCGGAATTGAATGGAAGAACAATAGTAATTGCATTAATACTCGAGGTACAGCAGAGCTCCACACCTTAATCTATGGTGTGTAGAAACTCCACCGTTGAAAATACATAAGCATAAAGTCTAGGCATGGCCGAATGGCCAGCCTCCCAATGATCTAAGATAGCATACAAAATGAAGATAGCTACCAAAGTCTGATCTAAGAACTAGATGTCCAAAGATTAAAATACAATAGTAAAAGGTCCTACTTATAGAGAACTAGTAGCCTAGGGTGTACAGAGATGAGTAAAAGACATAAAAATCCACTTCCGGGCCCACTTGGTGTGTGCTTGGGCTGAGCATTGAAGCATTTTTCGTGCAGAGACTCTTCTTGGAGTTAAACGCCAGCTTTAGTGCCAGTTTGGGCGTTTAACTCCCATTTGGGTGCCAGTTCCAGCGTTTAACGCTGGGATTTCTTGAGGTGACTTTGAACGCCAGTTTGGGCCATCAAATCTTGGGCAAAGTATGGACTATCATATATTGCTGGAAAGCCCAGGATGTCTACTTTCCAACGCCGTTGAGAGCGCGCCAATTGGGCTTCTGTAGCTCCAGAAAATCCACTTCGAGTGCAGGGAGGTCAGAATCCAACAGCATCTGCAGTCCTTTTTGGTCTCTGAATCAGATTTTTGCTCAGGTCCCTCAATTTCAGCCAGAAAATACCTGAAATCACAGAAAAACACACAAACTCATAGTAAAGTCCAGAAAAGTGAATTTTAACTAAAAACTAATAAAAATATACTAAAAACTAACTATATCATACTAAAAACATACTAAAAACAATGCCAAAAAGTATACAAATTATCCGCTCATCACAACACCAAACTTAAATTGTTGCTTGTCCCCAAGCAACTGAAAATCAAATAAGATAAAAAGAAGAGACTATGCAATGAATTCCAAAAACATCTATGAAGATCAGTATTAATCAGATGAGCGGGGCTTTTAGCTTTTTGCCTCTGAACAGTTTTGGCATCTCACTCTATCCTTTGAAATTCAGAATGATTGGCTTCTTTAGGAACTTAGAATCCAGATAGTGTTAATGATTCTCCTAGTAGAGTATGATGATTCTTGAACATAGCTATTTATTGAGTCTTGGCTGTGGCCCAAAGCACTCTGTCTTCCAGTATTACCACCGGATACATACATGCCACAGACACATAATTGGGTGAACCTTTTCAGATTGTGACTCAGCTTTGCTAAAGTCCCCAATTAGAGGTGTCCAGGGTTCTTAAGCACACTCTTATTTGCCTTGGATCACAACTCTTATTTCTCTCTTTTTTTTCGTTTTCTTTTTCCTCTTTTTTTTTCGGTTTTTTTTTTGAATATAAATGCTTTTTCTTGCTTCAAGAATCATTTTTATGATTTTTCAGATCCTCAGTAACATGTCTCCTTTTTCATCATTCTTTCAAGAGCCAACATTCATGAACCACAAATTCAAGATACATATGCACTGTTTAAGCATACATTCAGAGAACAAAAATATTACCACCACATCAAAACAATTAAACTGTTATAAAATTCAAAATTCATGCAATTCTTCCTTTTTCAATTAAGCACATTTTTATTCAAGAAAGGTGATGGATTCATAGGACATTCATAACTTTAAGGCATAGACACTAAGACACTAATGATCACAAGACACAAACATGGATAGACATAAGCATAAAATTCGAAAAACAGAAGAATAAATAACAAGGAAATCAAGGAACGGGTCCACCTTAGTGATGGCGGCTCTTTCTTGCTCTTGAAGATCCTATGGAGTGCTTGAGCTCCTCAATGTCTCTTCCTTGTCTTTGTTGCTCCTCCCTCATGATTCTTTGATCCTCTCTAATCTCATGAAGGATGATGGAGTGTTCTTGATGCTCCACCCTTAGTTGTCTCATGTTGGAACTCAATTCTCCTAGGGAGGTGTTCAATTGCTCCCAATAGTTTTGTGGAGGAAAGTGCATCCCTTGAGAAATCTCAGGGATCTCATGATGAGTGGGATCTCTTGTGTGCTCCATCCTTTTCTTAGTGATGGGCTTGTCCTCATCAATGGGGATGTCTCCCTCTATGTCAACTCCAACTGAATAACAGAGGTGACAAATGAGATGAGGAAAGGCTAACCTTGCCAAGGTAGAGGTCTTGTCCGCCACCTTATAGAGTTCTTGGGCTATAACCTCATGAACCTCTATTTCTTCTCCAATCATGATGCTATGGATCATGATAGCCCGGTCTATGGTAACTTCGGACCGGTTGCTAGTGGGAATGATTGAGCGTTGTATGAACTCTAACCATCCTCTAGCCACGGGTTTGAGGTCATGCCTTCTCAATTGAACCGGCTTTCCTCTTGAATCTTGCTTCCATTGGGCGCCCTCTTCACATATGACTGTGAGGACTTGGTCCAACCTTTGATCAAAGTTGACCCTTCTAGTGTAAGGATGTTCATCTCCTTGCATCATAGGCAAGTTGAACGCCACCCTCACACTTTCCGGACTAAAATCCAAGTATTTCCCCCGAACCATAGTAAGATAATTCTTTGGATTTGGGTTCACACTTTGGTCATGGTTCTTGGTGATCCATGCATTGGCATAGAACTCTTGAACCATCAAGATTCCGACTTGTTGAATGGGGTTGGTAAGAACTTCCCAACCTCTTCTTTGAATCTCATGTCGGATCTCCGGATATTCACCCTTCTTGAGTGAAAAAGGGACCTCGGGGATCACCTTCTTCAAGGCCACAACTTCATAGAAGTGGTCTTGATGCACCCTTGAGATGAATCTATCCATCTCCCATGACTCGGAGGTGGAAGCTTTTGCCTTCCCTTTCCTCTTTCTAGAGGTTTCTCCGGCCTTGGATGCCATAATGGTTATGGAAAAACTAAAAGCAATACTTTTACCACACCAAACTTAAAATGTTTGCTCGTCCTCGAGCAAAAGAAGAAAGAAGAGAGTAGAAGAAGAAGAAATGAGGAAGAGGGAGATGGTGGTGTGTTCGGCCAAAGAGGGGGAGAAGTGGTGTTTAGGTTGTGTGAAAATGAAGGGTTGAAGAAGGGTATATATAGGAGAGAGGGGGGTAATGGTTCGGCCATTATGGGTGGGTTTGGGAGGGAAAGTGGTTTGAATTTTAAGGGTGAAGTTGGTGGGGATTTATGAAGGATGGAGGTGAGAGGTGAAGAGAAAGATGGGATTTGATAGGTGAAGGGTTTTTGGGAAATAGGTGTTGAGGTGATTGGTGAATGGGGGAAGAAGAGAGAGAGTGATGGTGGGGTAGGTGGGGATCCTGTGGGGTCCACAGATCCTGTGGTGTCAAGGAAAAGTCATCCCTGCACCAAATGACATCAAAATTCACGTTTTGAGCCATTTCTGGCGTTAAACGCCGGGCTGGTGCCCATTCCTGGCGTTTAACGCCAGGTTCTTGCTCTTTTCTGGCGTTTAACGCCAGTCTGGTGCCCCTTTCTGGCGTTAAACGCCCAGAATGGTGCCAGACTGGGCGTTAAACGCCCAACTGCTAGGCTTACTGGCGTTTGAACGCCAGCAGCATCTTCCTCCAGGGTGTGCTGTTTTTCTTCCTGTTTTTCATTCTGTTTTTGCTTTTTTCATTGTTTTTGTGACTTCTTATGATCATCAACCTACAAAAAAGATAAAATAACAAAGAAAATAGTTAACTATAAAACATTGGGTTGCCTCCCAACAAGCGCTTCTTTAATGTCAGTAGCTTGACAGAGGACTCTCATGGAGCCTCAGAAATGCTCAGAACCGTGTTGGAACCTCCCAACACCAAACTTAGAGTTTGAATGTGGGGGTTCAACACCAAACTTAGAGTTTGGTTGTGGCCTCCCAACACCAAACTTAGAGTTTGACTGCGGGGGCTCTGTTTGGCTCTGTTTTGAGAGAAGCTCTTCATGCTTCCTCTCCATGGTGACAGAGGGATATCCTTGAGCCTTAAACACCAAGGATTCTTCAGTCACTTGAATGATCAACTCTCCTCTATCAACATCAATCACAGCCTTTGCTGTGGCTAGGAAGGGTCTGCCAAGGATGATGGATTCATCCATGCACTTTCCAGTCTCTAGGACTATGAAATCAGTAGGGATGTAATGGTCTTCAACTTTGACCAGAACATCCTCTACAAGTCCATAGGCTTGTTTTCTTGAGTTGTCTGCCATCTCTAGTGAGATTTTTGCAGCTTGCACCTCAAAGATCCCTAGCTTCTCCATTACAGAGAGGGGCATGAGGTTTACACTTGACCCTAAGTCACACAAGGCCTTCTTGAAGGTCATGGTGCCTATGGTACAAGGTATAGAAAACTTCCCAGGATCCTGCCTCTTTTGAGGCAGTTTCTGCCTAGACAAGTCATCCAGTTCTTTGGTGAGCAAAGGGGGTTCATCCTCCCAAGTCTCATTTCCAAATAACTTGTCATTCAGCTTCATGATTGCTCCAAGGTATTTAGCAACTTGCTCCTCAGTGACATACTCATCCTCTTCAGAGGAAGAATACTCATCAGAGCTCATGAATGGCAGAAGTAAGTCCAATGGAATCTCTATGGTCTTATCTTGAGCCTCAGATTCCCATGGTTCCTCATTGGGGAACTCATTGGAGGCCAGTGGACGCCCAGTGAGGCCTTCCTCAGTGGCGTTCACTGCCTCTTCTCCCTCCCAGGATTCGGCCAAGTTGATGGCTTTGCACTCTCCTTTTGGATTTTCTTCTGTATTGCTTGGGAGAGTACTTGGAGGGAGTTCAGTAATTTTCTTGCTCAGCTGTCCCACTTGTCCTTCCAAATTCCTAATGGAGGACCTAGTTTCAGTCATGAAACTTTGAGTGGTTTTGATTAGATCAGAGACCATGGTTGCTAAGTCAGAGGTATTCTGCTTAGAGCTCTCTGTCTGTTGCTGAGAAGATGATGGAAAAGGCTTGCTATTGCTAAACCTGTTCCTTCCACCATTATTGTTGAAACCTTGTTGAGGTCTCTGTTGATCCTTCCATGAAAGATTTGGATGATTCTTCCATGAAGGATTGTAGGTGTTTCCATAGGGTTCTCCCATGTAATTCACCTCTTCCATTGAAGGGTTCTCAGGATCATAAGCTTCTTCCTCAGATGAAGCTTCCTTAGTACTGCTTGGTGCATTTTGCATTCCAGACAGACTTTGAGAAATCATATTGACTTGTTGAGTCAATATTTTGTTCTGATCCAATATGGCATTCAGAGTGTCAATCTCAAGAACTCCTTTCTTCTGACTAGTCCCAGTGTTCACAGGATTTCTTTCAGAAGTGTACATGAATTGGTTATTTGCAACCATTTCAATCAGTTCTTGAGCTTCTGCAGGCGTCTTCTTCAAATGAAGAGATCCTCCAGAAGAGCTATCCAAAGACATCTTGGATAGTTCAGAGAGACCATCATAGAAAATACCTATGATGCTCCATTCAGAAAGCATATCAGTGGGACACTTTCTGATCAATTGTTTGTATCTTTCCCAAGCTTCATAGAGGGATTCTCCTTCCTTCTGTCTGAAGGTTTGGACTTCCACTCTAAGCTTACTCAATTTTTGAGGTGGAAAGAACTTTGCCAAGAAGGCATTGACTAGCTTTTCCCAAGAGTCCAGGCTTTCTTTAGGTTGAGAGTCCAACCATGTTCTAGCTCTGTCTCTTACAGCAAAAGGGAATAGCATTAGTCTGTAGACCTCAGGGTCAACCCCATTAGTCTTGACAGTGTCACAGATTTGCAAGAACTCAGCTAAAAACTGATGGGGATCTTCCAATGGAAGTCCATGGAACTTGCAATTCTGTTGCATTAGAGAAACTAATTGAGGCTTAAGCTCAAAGTTGTTTGCTCCAATGGCAGGGATAGAGATGCTTCTCCCATAGAAGTCGGGAGTAGGTGCAGTAAAGTCACCCAGCACCTTCCTTGCATTGTTGGCATTGTTGTTGTTTTCGGCTGCCATGAGTTCTTCTTCCTTGAAGAATTCGTTCAGGTTCTCTAAAGAGAGTTGTGCTTTGGCTTCTCTTAGCTTTCTCTTCAAGGTCCTTTCAGGTTCAGGATCAGCCTCAACAAGAATGCCTTTGTCTTTGCTCCTGCTCATAAGAAAGAGAAGGAAACAAGAAAATGTGGAATCCTCTATGTCACAGTATAGAGATTCCTTTAGGTGTCAGAGGAAAAGAAGAGTAGAAGACAGAAGTGGAAAATTCGAACTTAACAGAGAGATGGGGTTCGAATTTTGCATTAAGGGATAGTGTTAGTCCATAAATAGAAGGATGTGAGAAGGAGGGAAGTAATTTTCGAAAATTAAGTGAAAAATTTTGAAAACATTTTTGAAAAACATTACTTAATTTTCGAAAATGAAAATGGAAAAGAGATCAAGTGATTTTTTGAAAAAGATTTTGAAGTTAGAAATCAAAAAGATTTGATTGAAAACTATTTTGAAAAAGATGTGGTTAAGAAGATATGATTGATTTAAAAAAAAAGTGTGATTGAGAAGATATGATTTGAGAAACATTTTAAAAAGATTTGATTTGAAAATTAAAAACTTGACTAACAAGAAAAGATATGATTCAAACATTAAACCTTTCTCAACAGAAAAGGCAACATACTTGAAATGTTGAATCAAATCATTAATTGATAGTAAGTATCTTTAAAAATGGAAAGAGATTGGTTTTGAAAAAGATTTGATTGAAAAATTGATTTGAAAAAGATTTGATTTTGAAAAGATTTTGAAAACTAAAAAAAATTTTGATTTGAAAACAAAATCTTCCCTTCTAGCCATCCTGGCGTTAAACGCCCAGAATGGTATCCATTCTGGCGTTTAACGCCCAAAATACTACCCTTTTGGGCGTTAAACGCCCAACCAGGTACCCTGGCTGGCGTTTAAACGCCAGTCTGTCCTTCTTCACTGGGCGTTTTGAACGCCCAGCTTTTTCTATGCAATTCCTCTGCTGTATGTTCTGAATCTTCAATTCTCTGTATTATTGACTTGAAAAGACACAAATTAAAAATATTTTTGGATTTTTAATAATAAGGACAAACCAAAATGCAACAAGAATCAAATAACAATGCATGCAAGACACCAAACTTAGCAGTTTGTATACTACTGACACTAACAAAATGAAAATGCATATGAGACACACAAGACAATCAAGTCAAATTGAATCAAAGATCAGAGCAAGTAAATCATCAAGAACATCTTGAAGATCACTTAGACATATGAATGTATGCAATTGACACCAAACTTATGATGAGACACTAGACTCAAACAAGAAATATTTTTGGATTTTTTGATTTTGTAAAATTTTTTTGTGTTTTTCGAAAATTAAGTGAAAAAAAAAATATCAAAATTCTTAATGAGAATTCCAGGAATCAGTGCAATGCTAGTCTAAGACTCCGGTCCAGGAATTAGACATGGCTTCACAGCCAGCCAAGCTTTCAAAGAAAGCTTTGGTCCAAAACACTAGACATGGCCAGAGGCCAGCCAAGCCTTAGCAGATCACTGCTCCAAAAGCAAGATTGATAAGAAATCAACAAGCTCTTGTGGTGATAAGTTGAAACCTCGGTCCAATGAGATTAGACATGGCTTCTCAGCCAGCCAGATTTCAACAAATCATCATGAAACTCTAGAATTCATCTTCAAGAATTTCGAAAAAAATAAATACCTAATCTAAGCAACAAGATGAACCGTCAGTTGTCCAAACTAGAACAATCCCTGGCAATAACGCCAAAAATTTGGTGTTGTTGCCGGATCTTGGCACTGATGTTACCAAAAGCTTGCTCAAAACTTGAACAATCCCCGGCAACGGCGCCAAAAACTTGGTGTGCGAAATTGTGAACAATACTTTTTCACAACTCTCATAATCCCCGGTAATGGCTCCAACAACGTGGTAGCTCAATACCATGGCATTACACAACTTCGCACAACTAACCAGCAAGTGCACTGGGTCGTCCAAGTAATAAACCTTACGCGAGTAAGGGTCGATCCCACGGAGATTGTTAGTATTGAAGCAAGCTATGGTCATCTTGTAAATCTTAGTCAGGCAAACTCAAATGGTGATGGTGATGAACGAAAATAACACAAAAGATAAAGATAGTGATACTTATGTAATTCATCGGTAGGAACTTCAGATAAGCGCATGAAGATGCCTTCCCTTCCGTCTCTCTGCTTTCCTACTGTCTTCATCCAATCCTTCTTACTCCTTTCCATGGCAAGCTTAAGCAAGGGTTTCACCGTTGTCAGTGGCTACCTCCCATCCTCTCAGTGAAAGCGATTGCATATGCTCTGTCACAGCATAGCGGAATTTATCTGTCGGTTCTCAATCAGGCCGGAATAGAATCCAGTGATTCTTTTGCGTCTGTCACTAACGCCCCGCCCTCAGGAGTTTGAAGCACGTCACAGTCATTCAATCATTGAATCCTACTCAGAATACCACAGACAAGGTTAGACCTTCCGGATTCTCTTGAATGCTGCCATCAGTTCTCGCCTATACCACGAAGACTCTGATCTCACGGAATGGTTGGCTCGTTTGTCAGGCGAGCACTCGGTTGTCAGGCGATCAACCATGCATCGTGCAATCAGGAATCCAAGAGATATTCACTATGGCCTTAGTTGCTTGTAGAACAAGAGTGGTTGTCAGTCACTTTGTTCATGGGTGAGAATGGTGATGATTCGTGACAATCATCACCTTCATCAAGTTGAAGAACAAGTGATATCTTGGATAAAGAACAAGCGGAATTGAATGGAAGAACAATAGTAATTGCATTAATACTCGAGGTACAGCAGAGCTCCACACCTTAATCTATGGTGTGTAGAAACTCCACCGTTGAAAATACATAAGCATAAAGTCTAGGCATGGCCGAATGGCCAGCCTCCCAATGATCTAAGATAGCATACAAAATGAAGATAGCTACCAAAGTCTGATCTAAGAACTAGATGTCCAAAGATTAAAATACAATAGTAAAAGGTCCTACTTATAGAGAACTAGTAGCCTAGGGTGTACAGAGATGAGTAAAAGACATAAAAATCCACTTCCGGGCCCACTTGGTGTGTGCTTGGGCTGAGCATTGAAGCATTTTTCGTGCAGAGACTCTTCTTGGAGTTAAACGCCAGCTTTAGTGCCAGTTTGGGCGTTTAACTCCCATTTGGGTGCCAGTTCCAGCGTTTAACGCTGGGATTTCTTGAGGTGACTTTGAACGCCGGTTTGGGCCATCAAATCTTGGGCAAAGTGTAACAACCCTGATTTTAGAGTATGCGAGATATTTTCTGAAGGCACGGATTTCTCCGGTAGATCAGTAAAGGGAACACCTCTTCTATATCAACAAGTATCTCAATCCTCATTGTCATTATGTCCTCCTTAAGCTAGAACCTTTTCCAAGGCAAGCTCGATAACGCGGACACGAAGAACATAGTTTTTGAACCGTATCGGTTAGGAGTTTTGATCCGGTTTTTCGTAGATAGTCTCAGTTTGACGAACTGGACTTGATTCATGAGAGAAGAGAGATAATAGGGTAATATTATCATTATATTAGTAATAAAAGTTTCTTGAATGATATTATAAGGTTACCTGGTCAGTTTTAGTTAAAAACAGAAAATCGGTTTAACCGGGTTTACGGTTTACTGGTGCAGCTTAGCACCAGCACTCTCTGATGACTTTAGCGATGCTAAGGCCTCATTATTCATGTTTTATTCTCATAATAAATATGTTACTAGTGTCATTTATGCTAGTAGCTCAGAAAATAATTTTTAGAGATGTTTTTACGAGTGTTCTGATACACCTAGTTTTAGTAGTAGTACACCAGAGATATTTTTATATTATTTTAATCCACCTCCAAGCCAACCAATCACAACTCACCTTACACCCCCAAAACCCCCAAGGCTGCCTCATTTGCTCATTGTGGCCGAAAATCACCAAGAGAAAAAGGAGAGAAAGTTCTTGGTTCATAAATCTTCAAAGTTTGATTTCTTCTGAACTAAAACTCAAATCAAAACTCCGATTTCACCAAAATGATCCTCTCTTCTTCCTCTACATAACCATGTGACTTATCAAGGATGGAAATAAGGTGAGATGGCTGTCTCCCTCCCTCTTCAATTCGGTTTTCAAGGAAAACCATGTAAACATGTGTTTTCTTGATGTGATTTAGGAGGAAAAAGTGCTAAAGGACCACCTGAAAGTTTAACCAAATTAGGAGCAGCAAAACCAGGTAGGGTTTGGTAAAATTAATCTTGATTGATTGTGTTTGAGATGTGTGATTATGATATGGTTTGGTTATGCTTGAAATTGATTGCTTATATGAGTTATTCTTGGTGAAAGTTTGTTGAAATTTTGATGAAATTTGATGAAATTCAAGCTTTATGTTCATGTTCTTGGGCAGCTGGGAAAAACGAAACCCTAGGCTTAAATTGAGGTTCAATTTGTGATGAAATCATGTAGAAAAGATGGGGTTTTAGTGGCTGCTAATTTATTATGAATTGTAGTAAAAATCGGTTGCTGAAAAGATTGAAAAACGGGTAAAAACAGAGAAAGAATTTGAAGAATTTATGAAGAACATGAAGAACATTTTGAGTGTGATGAAGAACAATGAAGAACAGGCCTTAGATCTTAAAAAGGGCAAGGAAGTAAAATTTTTGGTGTTTAAGGGGTTGTTTAGTAATTTCTGAAAGTTAGGGTGGTTAAAGTAGAAATATTAAAAGTTACGGGTGGTAAAAAGTGAATTTTAAAGGTTAAAAGTAAAAGGTAAGTTAATTTTCGAAAATTAATAGTAAAATAATAAATAATAATAAAATATTAAATAATAATAGTTAAATAAAAATAATATTTTAATAAAAATAATAAAATAATGCGAAAAAGGCAGTTTTCTGTAAAAGCTTTAGAAAGACAACTTTAAGTGCAGAATCTCATAGTTACCTTCATAAAACACTTAGGGAGTGGTAAGAACATATTAGTGAGGCAAGGATAAAAGAAAGATAAAAGTTAAAGGAAAGATAAAAACCAAAGAGAAGTCTGTAAAGTTTTAATAACAGAAGAACAGACAGAAACTAGCGAACGAACTAGGGCAACGTAGTTAGTCCTTGAGTTGCGACTAGGGTTAGGTATTATATGAAAAGTTAAACTGTTTCAGTATAGACTTAATGAACCTATACTTGGGACAGGCTAACTATTCATACCGAGATTTACATAAGCTTTAAATACATACGTTAAGCAGAGAAAAGAGTAACTAGAGCAGAGTAAAGAGATACAGAGAACAGAGTAAAGAGATAATGAGAAAAGAGTAATATAACAAAAAGAATAGAGGAGAAGAGTATAAGAATAAAGAGTTAAGCCTTGTGGCACGATGTTCTGTTATATGTTCATCTGCTGCTTTTCCATTGGCCCTAGAGGTCCTGTAGGCCCAAGTTCACCTATAGTGAGTTGTTATTCCTGTAGGCCGAAGTTCACCTACAGTGAATATCAATTGTGCATCTCAGGGTGTTGCTCCTGTAGGCCGAAGTTCACCTACAGAGAGTTATGATACCTGTAAGCCGAAGTTCACCTACAGAGAGTTATGAATATAACTAATAACCCCGACCCTACTAAGGACTCCCCAGTTCTTACCCCTTCTCTCTCCCTTCCCCTTCAGATGGAAGTAAGAGTACCTTACCGTAGTTCGTCGATGATGGTTCTGCGAAGAGGATCCTACGCTAGATAGTCTTCTGAGTCTAGGGTGAATATCGTTCTCTATTTATATGTATATACTGTGAAACCAGCCAACGTCTGCACCCCGCTTATCTACAAACTTTAGCCTAACTCCTTCGTACGATGTTGCTGTTATGTGGCCACTCGATGAAGTACTTGAGAGATGCTCTTTGATGTCATATGATCGTGCAGAGGAGTAGTATACAACCTTCCACCTTTTGATGACGTTCCACCTGACTTGAGTTTAGAAGACCTAGAACGTATTTTCCCTCGCTTTAGTAGGTTAGAGGGACTAGGTGAGTATAGAGTCTAGGCTAGCCTGGGCGCCAGCTTAGGGACTTCTTGAACAGGTCAGGGCCTAGGATGTTGTATGTATATATATGTATATAGTTATTATTTAGCTATATCTAGGGGTGTTTTAACTAACAGTCTATGTTCTAATAAAGCTGGATCACGGAATGTTATCAATTACTTGAGATGTATTTATGTGTGGTTGTTTATAACTGTTTTATATATTATTAGTTGTGAATTAATTATGAATGATACCGTTTGTTAATCCAAATGTTTTCAAAAAAAAAGTACCTCGTAAAATAACTACGCTTTTAACAACGAATCAGGCTCATATAATAAATAATAGATAATAATTAGGTAGACAAGTTGGTAGCGCTCAGTTTCTAGTATGATCATGACGTACCAGAAATTGGGTCGTTACACAAAGTATGGACTATCATATATTGCTGGAAAGCCCAGGATGTCTACTTTCCAACGCCGTTGAGAGCGCGCCAATTGGGCTTCTGTAGCTCCAGAAAATCCACTTCGAGTGCAGGGAGGTCAGAATCCAACAGCATCTGCAGTCCTTTTTGGTCTCTGAATCAGATTTTTGCTCAGGTCCCTCAATTTCAGCCAGAAAATACCTGAAATCACAGAAAAACACACAAACTCATAGTAAAGTCCAGAAAAGTGAATTTTAACTAAAAACTAATAAAAATATACTAAAAACTAACTATATCATACTAAAAACATACTAAAAACAATGCCAAAAAGTATACAAATTATCCGCTCATCAATCACACTCCAATGAAACGGAGAATTGCAAAGAGGAAGGGTTCATTGAACCACAAATTCAGGAAGCTTTTGATGAACAGGATACTCCAACTGTCCAACAACAACCAAGTTCTGAGATCAAGGATGTGAAGGCAGTAGAAACAAGCACCACAATGAGGATTGTGACCGAGAAACAAAGGACCATATCCATGAAGAAGAGAAGGTCGAAGAACAATCCAACTCCTGAGCCAACAAGCAAGTTCACTCAAGCCAATCACAAGGGAAAGCTTGCTGGAAAGAGGCATTTACAACAAGGGGCACCAACTAGCTCCTTTATCCACTTGAAGTCATTCCTCTTAACAAACTGGAGGAAGAGGAAGAAAGTCAGGAACAGCATGTCAAGCTAATGACAGTAAACGAGCGTTTGTTGGGAGGCAACCCAACCAAAGGTAGTTTTTCTTTTCTAGTTATTTCAATAAAAGAGTTAAGTAGATTTATCTGTATTGCAAGGAGCTAAGTTTGGTGTTGCACACCAAAACAATTCAAGGGTGAATGTGAGATTCTAAGTTTGGTGTTCCACCAAAAACTTCATTAAAAGCACATTTCTACCTCAGCATGACCAGTCACTAGCTCCAACCAATCAGGGAAACTACTTAAACAATAGTTTAATTTCTAGTTCATAGTTTCTTTTTCTAGTTCATAGTTATTTTCTTAATAAAAGCACATGAGGTTTTCTGCATATGATCCAAATTGCTGCATATGGCAAGGAACTAAGTTTGGTGTTCACACACCAATCTAAGTTCAGAGGCCTACAAACATACATGCATGCTAACCAATTCTCAAAGTGCTTGGGGAACAAGCAACTTCTAATAGCTTTGCAGGAAGACAATCAATCTCATGGAAGGAATATACATCATCATCAAAGAGAACACCAAGGCTAGGAAGGATGATGAACAACAAAGAAGATGCTAAAAGGTTGTATTGTCACTTAATTGCTTGTACTTTGAATTGCTGATATTGGAAGTTTGCATGCACCCCTGCTTTAAGTTTGAGTCATTGCAGTTTTTGTTTGTCTGTTTGTTTAATTTCCAAATAAGTGATAGTCTAAGTGTCTGGATAAACTTCACCTTCTTAAACAAATGCTTGCCATGCTTGTTCTGTTTCCAAAAATAAAAGAAATGTTTGAACAAAAGTAACTCAATTCCATTTGGTAAGAAATCAAATAAGATTAAGTGGTGGTATGCATGTTTGATTGAATAGTCAGCTCACTAAGAAATAAAGTTAGAATTGTCACTTTTAGTGGAAATTAGGATGCTGTCTATGGATCTTGGTAAATAAATGTCCTTGGCCAAAGGAAAGAAAAAAAAAAAAGAAAAAGCCAATGAGAAAGGTAACCAAAAAGCAAAAGAATTAAGAAAATAAAGCTAGGCACCAATGGTTTGAATTTCTGAGACATATGCCTGTGGTGTTTATGTACTAGGATCTGCTTGGATGAATAGGTTCTGTGGAGTGTTTCAACACTTGGTAACTTGGGTTAACTAACCCGGGATTATCAACCAAAAGTCCATTATCAAGAGCAACCTAGCTACAAAACATTTAGTTACACAAAGAGGTGCTGGGCACCAATATCTTGTGAAGAAATGTAAACTAAAGTGCCTGTGGTGGATATGTGTGAGCACTGATAAGGAAAGAAAAATGTCAAAAGCTTGTGCAACACATGACACTGAGCAACAAGGAGCAAATAAGCTCAAAGAAAAAGAAAAACAAAGAAAAGAAACTTGCCAAGGATATGTGAATAACAAGAGGCCATAGCAGTGTTTTAGTGAAAAAAAAAGTGACATTCTTACCTAAGAAACAATAAAGTGATGCTGCAACAACTTTCTGCATGAACACCCCATTAATCAATGTCAATTACTTACTGATATGGCTAATGAATTTACTTTCTGTTTCATTCTTTCTTCTCAATAATTCAGAACTTGCTTGGGGACAAGCAAGGATTAAGTTTGGTGTTGTGATGCCAAGGCATCTTAGGCTAGTTTCACTAGCCTTTTTCTTTTATTTTTAGTTGTTTTATGCATTTTCTTGAGCCTTAAGTAATCATTTGGGCCAAATAGTCATGCTTGTCTTAAATCATTCAAACATGAAGATTTTGATGCAAATTCCATGAGTTTTTAGTTATATTCCTTGAATGCTATGAATGGAAGAATTCTCATGAATTTTAGCAAGACTTTGATGCAATTGTTTGGATGATTTCAGGGAAGAAGAGGCTAGGCAAGGAAGCAACAAAATCAATAAAGGAAGCTTGAATATCACATGTGGAGTTTAAGTTCCAGTTTAAGCTTAAACTGGAACTTAAACTACCAAGCCATATAATGCTGGAAATGGCGTTTAAGTTCCAGTTTAAGCCTAAACTGGAGCTTAAACGCCAGAATCATGAAGGCTAAGAAATGCTGGAACTGGCGTTTAACCTCCAGTTTAACCTTAAACTGGAAGGTTAAACGCCAGAAGTAAGAAAGGCACCAGGAGCATTTCCACGTTTAAGCTCCAGTTTAAAACGTGTTCGACACAATTTCTCACCAAGGAGCATTTCCACGTTTAACCTCCAGTTTAACCTTAAACTGGAGGTTAAACGCCAGAAGTAAGAAAGGCACCAGGAGCATTTCCACGTTTAAGCTCCAGTTTAACCTTAAACTGGAGCTTAAACGTGTTCGACTATTTCTCTCCTCCAGGGTTGCTTTCTCATTTCCACGTTTAAGCTTCAGTTTAACCTTAAACTGAAGCTTAAACGTGTTCGACCACAATTTGCCTCCAGGGTTGCTTTCTTCATTTCCACGTTTAAGCTTCAGTTTAACCTTAAACTGAAGCTTAAACGTGTTCGACCATTCCACACTCCGTAGTTGCTTTCTTCCATTTCCAAGTTTAAGCTTCAGTTTAACCTTAAACTGAAGCTTAAACGTGCTTGAATTATACTACCTCAAGGAGTGTCCAACGTTTAAGTTGCAGTTTAAGCTTAAACTGCAACTTAAACACCACTTTTTGAAAGGGTTTCTGGGCCAAGAATATGGCAGTTTAAGTTAGCATTTGAGCACAAATATTAACTTAAACGTATTATGGTATGAAACCCAATTGAATATCATGGTTTATGGGATTGGGCCTGAAGAATTGATGAGTCTGGAATTTCAATTTGTTGAGTCATGTGTCATTACTTGTTTATCACTAAGTTTGCTCAATGAATGTTACAGAATTGGATCAGCAGCCTCATCAGGATTATGGACCATAAACCCAAAGCAAAAAGAAATCAAGGAAAGGCCTCAAAGCCCAAGAAACACAACAGAAGCTCAATTTAGAAAGTGTATAAATAGGATAGAATTTAAGTTAGTTAGGACTTTTTTTTACACTTGAGAACTTTTCATCAATTTTTCTAGTTTTGAATTCGGAGCTATGACTCACTAAACCCCTTTCATTAGGTTAGGGAGCTCTATTGTAATTCAATGAATCAATAATAGTTTTTATCTTCTTCTTCAATCTTTTCTCTTGAATTTTGTTAGAAAGCTTCTCGATCTAATTCCATTGGGTAGTTGTCTTGGGAAAGAAACTACCCATAATTGGAATCCTTCGGAACCTTGGGAAAGGAATGGAGGATTCATGCTAGAGAAGCTTTCTCACAGTGAATTGGATTGGGGTTTGGATGGATATTGTGACATGTAATCCTACCAAATTGTGGTTCATGAAACTGTGTGGTATAATCAGTGATCGAGCATCATCTCTTCTTATGAACATTTAAACCAAGGGATTGGGAATTTGTTTGTTTTTAGAGAGAATTGGTGAGCCAAGGGATTGGGATCCAATCATATAAGATTGCCAAGCAAAATTCAATGAATGCATTGGTTGAGGAAGAGATAAAAATGTTTTGATTCGGAGATCTCAATATCTCCTAACACCCAATGAACTCCCCATTTCTGATCTACACTTTCTCTTCACATTCTGCAATTAAATTCATGCAATCATCCCCATCCCTTTTAATTTCAGCAATTTAACTTCTCGCTCTTTAATTCATGCAATTTACATTCCGCAAATCTCATCTAAATCTTGATTCCGCTCAACTAGAACACACTTCTAATCCGAATTACTCACTCAACCAATCCTTGTGGGATTCGACCTCACTCTATTGTGAGTTTTTACTTGACGATAACCGGTGCACTTGCCGGAAGGAATTTTGCCGATCGTGCAATTTCCTAAAATCGTAGCTATCAAGTTTATAGCACATCACTCCCCCTGGTGGATTGGGATTAGATGAATCTCCTTCCATTTTGTGATATTCTTCCTCAGATTCTTCCTCTCCAACGATACCTTTCCCTCTTTCAGCTCTTCTTATTCTTCTGAGAGTCCTCTGATCAGCTTCAGATAGGATGGGAATAGCTTTCCCTGTACCTGACATACAAACAGGACAAGAGAAACACACAACCAGTGATACTTCACTCTATTGCTAGAATGAAGTTTTAGTTAGCTTAAGCAAAAATTCAAACAGTTAGTGGGTTAGTCAAAATTAAAGAAAAAGTGCTTGATCTAAACTACCACCTTACTTAATCATTGTCAATCTATTCAATCCCCGGCAACGGCGCCAAAAACTTGATGTGCGGAAAACGATCCGACACAAAACTCACCGGCAAGTATACCGGGTCGCATCAAGTAATAATAACTCACGGGAGTGAGGTCGATCCCACAAGGATTGAAGGATTGAGCAATTTTAGTTTAGTGGTTGATTTAGTCAAGCGAATCAAGATTTGGTTGAGTGATTTGTGATTTGCAGAATTTAAATTGCATGGAAAGTAAAAGGAATGGGTAAATTGCATGAAATTAAAGAAAAACTGAAATTTAAAGTGCTGAATCTTAAAGTGCAAGAAATTAAATGGCAGAAACTTAGAACGCAAGAAATGTAAATTGCAGAATCTTAAATTGCAAGAAATGTAAATGACTTGAATTATAAAGGGAACTGGGAATTGGATTTGCAGAAATTAAACAAGGAAAAGTAAATTGCAACAAACAGAGAAATAGAAGATGACTTGGATTGAATCGGATCTTAGAACAGAAATGTAAATGAGATTGAAAAGCATTAAACAGGGAATGTAAAATTGGAATTCAGATCTCAGGACCCAAGAGACTAGATAACCAAGTCTAGATCTCAACGCCTTCCTAGATCCAACAAAAACAATTGCAAAGTAAATGAGGAATTGTAAATTGCAAAGAAAGTAGAAGAAGAAGCAAATAACAGAAACGGAAATTCAATTATGCAGTAAAATGAAACAGAGAGATCTCAGGATGAGATTGAAACAGAATTCCTTCAATTCTCCAACCAAAGATCCAAGACAATTGTAATTGAAATTGAAAGCAAGAAAAATGAGAGGAAGGGAATTCACTTCTCCTTCCCCGAGACTTAGAAATTAAAATTCACTCAACACCCAAAAGCTCTCCGAAAACTCTCAATGAAAACTAAAGAAAAAAAGCTCCCTAAAACTTCAAATCCTAAGCTATTTATACACTTTCTTTACATGATCCTAGAGCCTTCAATTGGGCCTTGGCCTTGATGGAATTGGGTTGAATTAGGCCTCTGTTGCTTGCTCTTGGTGTTGGGAAGAAATCCACTTGTGAACCGGGCCATGTAACTTTCACGTTTGAGCCAACGTTTGAGGTCAAACGTTGACTCAAATGTTGCCGTGTGAACAATTATGCAGAGCCCATTCTTGCTGTCATCCACGTTTGGCTCAATGTTTGAGGTCAAACGTGAGCTCAAACGTGGATCTCCCCATGCCTTCTTTGTGGCCAACGTTTGGCCCAGCGTTTGAGGTCAAACGTTGGCGCAAACATGGCTCAATTAGCTCATCGACCATGGGTGATCTTCCATGCTCTTTCTTGCCAAAATGTAGCCAACGTTTGCCTCAACGTTTGAGGTCAAACGTTGGCTCAAACGTCCCCTCCAAGAGTGCCATTTTTCTTCTTTGTGGCGCCAACGTTTGCCTCAACGTTTGAGGTCAAACGTTGGTGCAAACGTCCCCTTCCAGGAGCTTCTTCTTCAGCCAACGTTTGCCTCAAAGTTTGAGGTCAAACGTTGGCTCAAACGTTGGTTCTACTCCAGGGCATTCTTCATCTTCTTGCAACCTCCTTCCAAGCTTTGTTTCACCTATCATCAATCAATCAAAAACATCAAAGCTATGCTTCAAATCATGAGATTGTTTCTCTTCCAAAATATATGACAATTATAGCACAATATCTCATGAAAATGCATCATTTTATACATGATTGATTGAGTCAAAGATAACATGAATTTCAACCCAATTGGCTTACTTATGGCTTAAGAAAGTGCATAAAACTAATTAAAAACAAAGAAAAATACTAGTAAAACTAGGCTAAGATGACTTGTCATCATCTTCCTAATATTGCTGGACTTTATTTTGTTTTTCTATTTTAAATAAAAAATTAAATTTTTAAATTTAAAAATTAAAAATTGATAAATTTTGTCTTTTGAAATCCAAATTTTTTTTTCAAAATATATTTTTTTTATTTGCCGAATAACGCTATTTTTTTCACAAATATAGAATAAATTAATTTTAAAAATTTAAACTTTTGAAATTTTTTTATTATTGGGTATTGTTGAAATTCTTTATTTTTCTACTACTTGGTAAAAGAATAATATTTTTAGTTTCAAAATTTAAAAATAAAAAGTTTAAATATTTTTTTTGTCTACCTAATATTATTGGACTTTATTTTATTTTTCTATTTTAATTAAAAAATTAGATTTTTTAATTTAAATTTCAAAAAAATGATAAATTTTGTCTTTTGAAATCGTAAATTTTTTCAAGAATATTTTTCTATTTTTTTATTCATCGGATAATGGTATTTTTTCATAGATATCGAATAAATTAATTTAAAAAATTTAAACTTCTTAAATTTTTTATTATTGGATATTTTTGAAATTCTTTATTTTTTTACTTCTTGGTAAAAAAATAATCTTTTCTTTTTCAAAATTTGAAAATATAAAATTTTCATCTTTTTCTTTTTGTCTTCCTAATATTGCTGGACTTTATTTTATTTTTCTATTTTAATAAAAAATTAAATTTTTAAATTTAAAAATTAAAAAATTGATAAATTGTGTCTTTTGAAATCCAAATTTTTTTTTCAAAATATATTTTTTTATTCGCCGAATAACGCTATTTTTTTCACAAATATAGAATAAACTAATTTTAAAAATTTAAACTTTTTAATTTTTTTTATTATTGGATATTGTTGAAATTCTTTATTTTTCTACTTCTTGGTAAAAGAATAATATTTTTAGTTTCAAAATTAAAAAAAAAGTTTAAATGTTTTTTTTGTCTACCTAATATTATTGGACTTTATTATATTTTTCTATTTTGAATAAAAAATTTGATTTTTTAATTTAAAAATTCAAAAAAATGATAAATTTTGTCTTTTGAAATCCTAAATTTTTTTCAAGAATATTTTTTTATTTTTTTATTCATCGGATAATGCTATTTTTTCACAGATATCGAATATATTAATTTAAATAATTTAAACTTCTTAAATTTTTTTTATTATTGGATATTTTTGAAATTCTTTATTTTTCTACTTCTTGGTAAAAAAAATAATCTTTTCTGTTTCAAAATTTGAAAATATAAAGTTTTCATCTTTTTCTTTAAGTCTTCCTAATATTGCTGGACTTTATTTTATTTTTCTATTTTAAATAAAAAATTAAATTTTTAAATTTAAAAATTAAAAAATTGATAAATTGTGTCTTTTGAAATCCAAATTTTTTTTTCAAAATATGTTTTTTTATTCGCCGAATAACGCTATTTTTTTCACAAATATAGAATAAACTAATTTTAAAAATTTAAACTTTTTAATTTTTTTTATTATTGGGTATTGTTGAAATTCTTTATTTTTCTACTTCTTGGTAAAAGAATAATATTTTTAGTTTCAAAATTAAAAAAAAAAGATTAAATATTTTTTTTTCTACCTAATATTATTGGACTTTATTATATTTTTCTATTTTGAATAAAAAATTTGATTTTTTAATTTAAAAATTCAAAAAAATGATAAATTTTGTCTTTTGAAATCCTAAATATTTTTCAAGAATATTTTTTTTATTTTTTTATTCATCGGATAATGCTATTTTTTCACAGATATCGAATAAATTAATTTAAATAATTTAAACTTCTTAAATTTTTTTATTATTCGATATTTTTGAAATTCTTTATTTTTCTACTTCTTGGTAAAAAAATAATCTGTTTTGTTTCAAAATTTGAAAATATAAAGTTTTCATCTTTCTCTTTTTGTCTTCCTAATATTGCTGGACTTTATTTTGTTTTTCTTTTCTAAAAAAATTAAATTTTTAAATTTAAAAATTAAAAAATTGATAAATTTTGTCTTTTGAAATCCAAAATTTTTTTTCAAATTATATTTTTTTATTCGCCGAATAATGCTATTTTTTTCACAAATATAGAATAAACTAATTTTAAAAATTTAAACTTTTTAAATTTTTTTATTATTGGGTATTGTTGAAATTCTTTATTTTTCTTCTTCTTGGTAAAAGAATAATATTTTTAGTTTTAAAATTTAAAAATAAAAGTTTAAATGTTTTTTTTGTCTACCTAATATTATTGGACTTTATTTTATTTTTCTATTTTAAATAAAAAATTTGATTTTTTAATTTAAAAATTCAAAAAATGATAAATTTTGTCTTTTCAAATCCTAAATTTTTTTCGAGAATATTTTTTTTATTTTTTTATTCATCGGATAATTCTATTTTTTCACAAATATCGAATAAATTAATTTAAATAATTTAAACTTCTTAAATTTTTTTTATTATTGGATATTTTTGAAATTATTTATTTTTCTACTTCTTGGTAAAAAATAATCTTTTCTGTTTCAAAATTTAAAAATATAAAGTTTTCATCTTTTTCTTTATGTCTTCCTAATATTACTGGACTTTATTTTGTTTTTCTATTTTAAATAAAAAATTAAATTTTTAAATTTAAAAATTAAAAAATTGATAAATTTTGTCTTTTGAAATCCAAAATTTTTTTTCAAAATATATTTTTTTATTCGCCGAATAACGCTATTTTTTTCACAAATATAGAATAAACTAATTTTAAAAATTTAAACTTTTTAATTTTTTTTATTATTGGGTATTGTTGAAATTCTTTATTTTTCTACTTCTTGGTAAAAGAATAATATTTTTAGTTTCAAAATTAAAAAAAAAGATTAAATATTTTTTTTTCTACCTAATATTATTGGACTTTATTATATTTTTCTATTTTGAATAAAAAATTTGATTTTTTAATTTAAAAATTCAAAAAAATGATAAATTTTGTCTTTTGAAATCCTAAATATTTTTCAAGAATATTTTTTTTATTTTTTTATTCATCGGATAATGCTATTTTTTCACAGATATCGAATAAATTAATTTAAATAATTTAAACTTCTTAAATTTTTTTATTATTCGATATTTTTGAAATTCTTTATTTTTCTACTTCTTGGTAAAAAAATAATCTGTTTTGTTTCAAAATTTGAAAATATAAAGTTTTCATCTTTCTCTTTTTGTCTTCCTAATATTGCTGGACTTTATTTTGTTTTTCTTTTCTAAAAAAATTAAATTTTTAAATTTAAAAATTAAAAAATTGATAAATTTTGTCTTTTGAAATCCAAAATTTTTTTTCAAATTATATTTTTTTATTCGCCGAATAATGCTATTTTTTTCACAAATATAGAATAAACTAATTTTAAAAATTTAAACTTTTTAAATTTTTTTATTATTGGGTATTGTTGAAATTCTTTATTTTTCTTCTTCTTGGTAAAAGAATAATATTTTTAGTTTTAAAATTTAAAAATAAAAGTTTAAATGTTTTTTTTGTCTACCTAATATTATTGGACTTTATTTTATTTTTCTATTTTAAATAAAAAATTTGATTTTTTAATTTAAAAATTCAAAAAAATGATAAATTTTGTCTTTTCAAATCCTAAATTTTTTTCGAGAATATTTTTTTTATTTTTTTATTCATCGGATAATTCTATTTTTTCACAAATATCGAATAAATTAATTTAAATAATTTAAACTTCTTAAATTTTTTTTATTATTGGATATTTTTGAAATTATTTATTTTTCTACTTCTTGGTAAAAAATAATCTTTTCTGTTTCAAAATTTAAAAATATAAAGTTTTCATCTTTTTCTTTATGTCTTCCTAATATTACTGGACTTTATTTTGTTTTTCTATTTTAAATAAAAAATTAAATTTTTAAATTTAAAAATTAAAAAATTGATAAATTTTGTCTTTTGAAATCCAAAATTTTTTTTCAAAATATATTTTTTTATTCGCCGAATAACGCTATTTTTTTCACAAATATAGAATAAACTAATTTTAAAAATTTAAACTTTTTAAATTTTTTTATTATTGGGTATTGTTGAAATTCTTTATTTTTCTACATCTTGGTAAAAGAATAATATTTTTAGTTTCAAAATTTAAAAAAAAAGTTTAAATGTTTTTTTTGTCTACCTAATATTATTGGACTTTGTTATATTTTTATATTTTAAATAAAAAATTTGATTTTTTGAATGATAAATTTTGTCTTTTCAAATCCTAATTTTTTTCACGAATATTTTTTTATTTTTTTATTCATCGGATAATGCTATTTTTTCACAGATATCGAATAAATTAATTTAAACTTCTTAAATTTTTTTTATTATTGGATATTTTTGAAATTCTTTATTTTTCTACTTCTTGGTAAAAAAATAATCTTTTCTGTTTCAAAATTTGAAAATATAAAGTTTTCATCTTTTTCTTTATGTCTTCCTAATATTGCAGGACTTTCTTTTGTTTTTCTATTTTAAATAAAAAATTAAATTTTTAAATTTAAAAATTAAAAAATTGATAAATTTTGTCTTTTGAAATCCAAAATTTTTTTTCAAAATATATTTTTTTATTCGCCGAATAACGCTATTTTTTTCACAAATATAGAATAAACTAATTTTAAAAATTTAAACTTTTTAAATTTTTTTACTATTGGGTATTGTTGAAATTCTTTATTTTTCTACATCTTGGTAAAAGAATAATATTTTTAGTTTCAAAATTTAAAAAAAGAAGTTTAAATATTTTTTTTGTCTACCTAATATTATTGGACTTTGTTATATTTTTATATTTTAAATAAAAAATTTGATTTTTTGAATGATAAATTTCGTCTTTTCAAATCCTAAATTTTTTTCACGAGTATTTTTTTTATTTTTTTATTCATCGGATAATGCTATTTTTTCACAGATATCGAATAAATTAATTTAAACTTCTTAAATTTTTTTATTATTGGATATTTTTGAAATTCTTTATTTTTCTACTTCTTGGTAAAAAAATAATCTTTTCTGTTTCAAAATTTGAAAATATAAAGTTTTCATCTTTTTCTTTATGTCTTCCTAATATTGCTGGACTTTATTTTGTTTTTCTATTTTAAATAAAAAATTAAATTTTTAAATTTAAAAATTAAAAAACTGATAAATTTTGTCTTTTCAAATCCGAAATTTTTTTTCAAAATATATTTTTTTATTCGCCGAATAACGCTATTTTTTTTCACAAATATAGAATAAACTAATTTTAAAAATTTAAACTTTTTAAATTTTTTTATTATTGGGTATTGTTGAAATCCTTTATTTTTCTACTTCTTGGTAAAAGAATAATATTTTTAGTTTCAAAATTTAAAAATATAAAGTTTAAATGTTTTTTTTGTCTACCTAATATTATTGGACTTTATTTTATTTTTCTATTTTAAATAAAAAATTAGATTTTTTAATTTAAAATTCAATAAATGATAAATTTTGTCTTTTGAAATTGTAAATTTTTTCAAGAATATTTTTTTATTTTTTTATTCATCGGATAATGCTATTTTTTCACAGATATCGAATAAATTAATTTAAAAAATTTAAACTTCTTAAATTTTTTATTATTGGATATTTTTGAAATTCTTTATTTTTCTACTTCATGGTAAAAAAATAATCTTTTCTGTTTCAAAATTTGAAAATATAAAGTTTTCATCTTTTTCTTTATGTCTTCCTAATATTGATGGACTTTATTTTATTTTTTTATTTTAAAAAAATTAAATTTTTAAATTTAAAAATTAAAAAAATTGATAAATTATGTCTTTTGAAATCCAAATTTTTTTTCAAAAATATATATATTTTTTTTCACCGAATACCTCTATTTTTTTCAAAAATATAGAATAAACTAAGTTTAAAAATTTAAACTTTTTAAATTTTTTTATTATTGGGTATTGTTGAAATTCTTTATTTTTCTAGATCTTGGTAAAAGAATAATATTTTTAGTTTCAAAATTTAAAAAAAAAGTTTAAATGTTTTTTTTGTCTACCTAATATTATTGGACTTTATTATATTTTTATATTTTAAATAAAAAATTTAATTTTTGAATGATAAATTTTGTCTTTTCAAATCCTAAATTTTTTTCACGAATATTTTTTTTATTTTTTTATTCATCGGATAATGCTATTTTTTCACAGATATCGAATAAATTAATTTAAATAATTTAAACTTCTTAATTTTTTTTATTATTGGATATTTTTGAAATTCTTTATTTTTCTACTTCTTGGTAAAAAAATAATCTTTTCTGTTTCAAAATTTGAAAATATAAAGTTTTCATCTTTTTCTTTATGTCTTCCTAATATTACTGGACTTTATTTTGTTTTTCTATTTTAAATAAAAAATTAAATTTTTAAATTTAAAAATTAAAAAATTGATAAATTTTGACTTTTGAAATCCGAAATTTTTTTTCAAAATATATTTTTTTATTCGCCAAATAATGCTATTTTTTTCACAAATATAGAATAAATTAATTTTAAAAATTTAAACTTTTTAAATTTTTTTATTATTGGGTATTGTTGAAATTCTTTATTTTTCTACATCTTGGTAAAAGAATAATATTTTTAGTTTCAAAATTTAAAAAAAAAAGTTTAAATATTTTTTTTGTCTACCTAATATTATTCGACTTTGTTATATTTTTATATTTTAAATAAAAAATTTGATTTTTTGAATGATAAATTTCGTCTTTTCAAATCCTAAATTTTTTTCACGAGTATTTTTTTATTTTTTTTATTCATCGGATAATGCTATTTTTTCACAGATATCGAATAAATTAATTTAAACTTCTTAAATTTTTTTTATTATTGGATATTTTTGAAATTCTTTATTTTTCTACTTCTCGGTAAAAAAATAATCTTTTCTGTTTCAAAATTTGAAAATATAAAGTTTTCATCTTTTTCTTTATGTCTTCCTAATATTGTAGGACTTTATTTTGTTTTTCTATTTTAAATAAAAAATTAAATTTTTAAATTTAAAAATTAAAAAATTGATAAATTTTGTCTTTTGAAATCCAAAATTTTTTTTCAAAATATATTTTTTTATTCGCCGACTAACGCTATTTTTTTCACAAATATAGAATAAACTAATTTTAAAAATTTAAACTTTTTAAATTTTTTTATTATTGGGTATTGTTGAAATTCTTTATTTTTCTACATCTTGGTAAAAGAATAATATTTTTAGTTTCAAAATTTAAAAAAAAAGTTTAAATATTTTTTTGTCTACCTAATATTATTGGACTTTGTTATATTTTTATATTTTAAATAAAAAATTTGATTTTTTGAATGATAAATTTCGTCTTTTCAAATCCTAAATTTTTTTCACGAGTATTTTTTTATTTTTTTATTCATCGGATAATGCTATTTTTTCACAGATATCGAATAAATTAATTTAAACTTCTTAAATTTTTTTATTATTGGATATTTTTGAAATTCTTTATTTTTCTACTTCTTGGTAAAAAAATAATCTTTTCTGTTTCAAAATTTGAAAATATAAAGTTTTCATCTTTTTCTTTATGTCTTCCTAATATTGCAGGACTTTCTTTTGTTTTTCTATTTTAAATAAAAAATTAAATTTTTAAATTTAAAAATTAAAAAATTGATAAATTTTGTCTTTTGAAATCCGAAATTTTTTTTCAAAATATATTTTTTTATTCGCCGAATAACGCTATTTTTTTTCACAAATATAGAATAAACTAATTTTAAAAATTTAAATTTTTTAAATTTTTTTATTATTGGGTATTGTTGAAATTCTTTATTTTTCTACATCTTGGTAAAAGAATAATATTTTTAGTTTCAAAATTTAAAAAAAAAGTTTAAATATTTTTTTTGTCTACCTAATATTATTGGACTTTGTTATATTTTTATATTTTAAATAAAAAATTTGATTTTTTGAATGATAAATTTCGTCTTTTCAAATCCTAAATTTTTTTCACGAGTATTTTTTTATTTTTTTATTCATCGGATAATGCTATTTTTTCACAATATCGAATAAATTAATTTAAACTTCTTAAATTTTTTTATTATTGGATATTTTTGAAATTCTTTATTTTTCTACTTTTGGTAAAAAAATAATCTTTTCTGTTTCAAAATTTGAAAATATAAAGTTTTCATCTTTTTCTTTATGTCTTCCTAATATTGCAGGACTTTCTTTTGTTTTTCTATTTTAAATAAAAAATTAAATTTTTAATTTTAAAAATTAAAAAATTGAGAAATTTTGTCTTTTGAAATCCAAAATTTTTTTTCAAAATATATTTTTTTATTCGCCGAATAACGCTATTTTTTTCACAAATATAGAATCAACTAATTTTAAAAATTTAAACTTTTTAAATTTTTTATTATTGGGTATTGTCGAAATTCTTTATTTTTCTACTTCTTGGTAAAAGAATAATATTTTTAGTTTCATAATTTAAAAATAAAAAGTTTAAATGTTTTTTTTGTCTACCTAATATTATTGGACTTTATTTTATTTTTCTATTTTAAATAAAAAATTAGATTTTTTAATTTAAAATTCAAAAAATGATAAATTTTGTCTTTTCAAATCCTAAATTTTTTTCAAGAATATTTTTTTATTTTTTTATTCATCAGATAATTCTATTTTTTCACAGATATCGAATAAATTAATTTAAATAATTTAAACTTTTAAATTTTTTTATTATTGGATATTTTTGAAATTCTTTATTTTTCTACTTCTTGGTAAAAAAATAATCTTTTCTGTTTCAAAATTTGAAAATATAAAGTTTTCATCTTTTTCTTTATGTCTTCCTAATATTGCTGGACTTTATTTTGTTTTTCTATTTTAAATAAAAAATTAAATTTTTAAATTTAGAAATTAAAAAATTGATAAATTTTGTCTTTTGAAATCCGAAATTTTTTTTCAAAATATATTTTTTTTATTCGCCGAATAACGCTATTTTTTTTCACAAATATAGAATAAACTAATTTTAAAAATTTAAACTTTTTAAATTTTTTTATTATTGGGTATTGTTGAAATTCTTTATTTTTCTACATCTTGGTAAAAGAATAATATTTTTAGTTTCAAAATTTAAAAAAAAAGTTTAAATTTTTTTTGTCTACCTAATATTATTGGACTTTATTATATTTTTATATTTTAGATAAAAAATTTGATTTTTTGAATGATAAATTTTGTCTTTTCAAATCCTAAATTTTTTTCAGAATATTTTTTTTTTTTTTTATTCATCGGATAATGCTATTTTTTCACAGATATCGAATAAATTAATTTAAAAAATTTAAACTTCTTAAATTTTTTTATTATTGGATATTTTGAAATTCTTTATTTTTCTACTTCTTGGTAAAAAATAATCTTTTCTGTTTCAAAATTTGAAAATATAAAGTTTTCATCTTTTTTTATGTCTTCCTAATATTGCTGGACTTTATTTTATTTTTCTATTTTAAAAAAATTAAATTTTTAAATTTAAAAATTAAAAAATTGATAAATTTGCTTTTGAAATCCAAAATTTTTTCAAAAATATATTTTTTTTCACCGAATAACTCTATTTTTTTCACAAATATAGAATAAACTAAGTTTAAAAATTTAAACTTTTTAAATTTTTTTTATTGGGTATTGTTGAAATTCTTTATTTTTCTACTCTTGGTAAAAGAATAATATTTTTAGTTTCAAAATTTAAAAAAAAAGTTTAAATGTTTTTTTGTCTACCTAATATTATTGGACTTTATTATATTTTTATATTTTAATAAAAAATTTGATTTTTTGAATGATAAATTTTGTCTTTTCAAATCCTAAATTTTTTTCACGAATATTTTTTTTTTTTTTATTCATCGGATAATGCTATTTTTTCACAGATATCGAATAAATTAATTTAAATAATTTAAACTTCTTAAATTTTTTTTATTATTGGATATTTTTGAAATTCTTTATTTTTCTACTTCTTGGTAAAAAAAATAATTAATTTAAAAATTCAAAAAAATGATAAATTTTGTCTTTTCAAATCCTATATTTTTTTCAAGAATATTTTTTTATTTTTTATTCATCGGATAATTATTTTTTCACAGATATCGAATAAATTAATTTAAATAATTTAAACTTCTTAAATTTTTTATTATTGGATATTTTTGAAATTCTTTATTTTTCTACTTCTTGGTAAAAAAATAATCTTTTCTGTTTCAAAATTGAAAATATAAAGTTTTCATCTTTTTCTTTTTGTCTTCCTAATATTGCTGGACTTTATTTTGTTTTTCTATTTTAATAAAAAATTAAATTTTTAAATTTAAAAATTAAAAAATTGATAAATTTTGTCTTTTGAAATCCAAATTTTTTTTCAAAATATTTTTTTTATTCGCCGAATACGCTATTTTTTTCACAAATATAGAATAAACTAATTTTAAAAATTTAAACTTTTTAAATTTTTTTATTATTGGTATTGTTGAAATTCTTTATTTTTCAACTTCTTGGTAAAAGAATAATATTTTTAGTTTCAAAATTAAAAAAAAAGTTTAAATGTTTTTTTTGTCTACCTAATATTATTGGACTTTATTATATTTTTATATTTTAAATAAAAAAATTTGATTTTTTGAATGATAAATTTTGTCTTTTGAAATCGTAAATTTTTTCAAGAATATTTTTATATTTTTTTATTCATCGGATAATGCTATTTTTTCACAGATATCGAATAAATTAATTTAAAAATTTAAACTTCTTAAATTTTTTTATTATTGGATATTTTTGAAATTCTTTATTTTTCTACTTCTTGGTAAAAAATAATCTTTTCTGTTTCAAAATTTGAAAATATAAAGTTTTCATCTTTTTCTTTTGTCTTCCTAATATTGCAGGCTTTATTTTGTTTTTCTATTTTAAATAAAAAATTAAATTTTTAAATTTAAAAATTAAAAAATTGATAAATTTTGTCTTTTGAAATCCAAAATTTTTTTCAAAATATATTTTTTTATTCGCCGAATAACGCTATTTTTTTCACAAATATAGAATAAACTAATTTTAAAAATTTAAACTTTTTAAATTTTTTATTATTGGGTATTGTTGAAATTCTTTATTTTTCTACTTCTTGGTAAAAGAATAATATTTTTAGTTTCAAAATTTAAAAATAAAAAGTTTAAATGTTTTTTTTGTCTACCTAATATTATTGGACTTTATTTATTTTTCTATTTTAATAAAAAAAGATTTTTTAATTTAAAATTCAAAAAATGATAAATTTTGTCTTTTCAAATCCTAAATTTTTTTCAAGAATATTTTTTTATTTTTTTATTCATCGGATAATTTATTTTTTCACAGATATCGAATAAATTAATTTAAATAATTTAAACTTCTTAAATTTTTTTATTATTGGATATTTTTGAAATTCTTTATTTTTCTACTTCTTGGTAAAAAAATAATCTTTTCTGTTTCAAAATTTGAAAATATAAAGTTTTCATCTTTTTCTTTTGTCTTCCTAATATTGCAGGACTTTATTTTGTTTTTCTATTTTAAATAAAAAATTAAATTTTTAAATTTAAAAATTAAAAAATTGATAAATTTTGTCTTTTGAAATCCAAAATTTTTTTCAAAATATATTTTTTTATTCGCCGAATAACGCTATTTTTTTCACAAATATAGAATAAACTAATTTTAAAAATTTAAACTTTTTAAATTTTTTTATTATTGGGTATTGTTGAAATTCTTTATTTTTCTATTCTTGGTAAAAGAATAATATTTTTAGTTTCAAAATTTAAAAAAAAGTTTAAATGTTTTTTTTGTCTACCTAATATTATTGGACTTTATTATATTTTTATATTTTAAATAAAAAATTTGATTTTTTTTAATGATAAATTTGTCTTTTGAAATCCTAAATTTTTTCAAGAATATTTTTTTATTTTTTATTCATCGGATAATGCTATTTTTTCACAGATATCGAATAAATTAATTTAAATAATTTAAACTTCTTAAATTTTTTTATTATTGGATATTTTTGAAATTCTTTATTTTTCTACTTCTTGGTAAAAAAATAATCTTTTCTGTTTCAAAATTTGAAAATATAAAGTTTTCATCTTTTTCTTTTGTCTTCCTAATATTGCGGACTTTATTTTGTTTTTCTATTTTAAATAAAAAATTAAATTTTTAAATTTAAAAATTAAAAAATTGATAAATTTTGTCTTTTGAAATCCAAAATTTTTTTCAAAATATATTTTTTTATTCGCCGAATAACGCTATTTTTTTCACAAATATAGAATAAACTAATTTTAAAAATTTAAACTTTTTAAATTTTTTTATTATTGGGTATTGTTGAAATTCTTTATTTTTCTACTTCTTGGTAAAGAATAATATTTTTAGTTTCAAAATTTAAAAATAAAAAGTTTAAATGTTTTTTTTGTCTACCTAATATTATTGGACTTTATTATATTTTTATATTTTAAATAAAAAATTTGATTTTTTGAATGATAAATTGTCTTTTAAATCCTAAATTTTTTCAGAATATTTTTTTATTTTTTATTCATCAGATAATGCTATTTTTTCACAGATATCGAATAAATTAATTTAAATAATTTAAACTTCTTAAATTTTTTTATTATTGGATATTTTTGAAATTCTTTATTTTTCTACTTCTTGGTAAAAAAATAATCTTTTCTGTTTCAAAATTTGAAAATATAAAGTTTTCATCTTTTTCTTTATGTCTTCCTAATATTGCAGGACTTTATTTTGTTTTTCTATTTTAAATAAAAAATTAAATTTTTAAATTTAAAAATTAAAAAATTGATAAATTTTGTCTTTTGAAATCCAAATTTTTTTTAAAATATATTTTTTTATTAGCCGAATAACGCTATTTTTTTCACAAATATAAATAAACTAATTTTAAAAATTTAAACTTTTTAAATTTTTTATTATTGGGTATTGTTGAAATTCTTTATTTTTCTACTTCTTGGTAAAAGAATAATATTTTTAGTTTTAAAATTTAAAAATAAAAAGTTTAAATGTTTTTTTTGTTTACCTAATATTATTGGACTTTATTTTATTTTACTATTTTAAATAAAAAATTTGATTTTTTAATTTAAAAATTCAAAAAAATGAAAAATTTTGTCTTTTCAAATCCTAATTTTTTTCAAGAATATTTTTTTATTTTTTATTCATCGGATAATTCTATTTTTTCACAGATATCGAATAAATTAATTTAAATAATTTAAATTCTTAAATTTTTTATTATTGGATATTTTGAAATTCTTTATTTTTCTACTTCTTGGTAAAAAAATAATCTTTTCTATTTCAAAATTTGAAAATATAAAGTTTTCATCTTTTTCTTTTGTCTTCCTAATATTGCTGGACTTTATTTGTTTTTCTATTTTAAATAAAAATTAAATTTTTAAATTTAAAAATTAAAAAATTGATAAATTTGTCTTTTGAAATCCAAATTTTTTTTCAAAATATATTTTTTTATTCGCCGAATATCGCTATTTTTTTCACAAATATAGAATAAACTAATTTTAAAAATTTAAACTTTTTAAATTTTTTTATTATTGGTATTGTTGAAATTCTTTATTTTTCTATTCTTGGTAAAAGAATAATATTTTTAGTTTCAAAATTAAAAAAAAAGTTTAAATGTTTTTTTGTCTACCTAATATTATTGGACTTTATTATATTTTTATATTTTAAATAAAAAAATTTATTTTTAATGATAAATTTTGTCTTTTGAAATCGTAAATTTTTTCAAGAATATTTTTTATTTTTTTATTCATCGGATAATGCTATTTTCACAGATATCGAATAAATTAATTTAAAAATTTAAACTTCTTAAATTTTTTATTATTGGATATTTTTGAAATTCTTTATTTTTCTACTTCTTGGTAAAAAAATAATCTTTTCTGTTTCAAAATTTGAAAATATAAAGTTTTCATCTTTTTCTTTTTTCTTCCTAATATTGCTGGACTTTATTTTGTTTTTCTATTTTAAATAAAAAATTAAATTTTTAAATTTAAAAATTAAAAAATTGATAAATTTTGTCTTTTGAAATCCAAAATTTTTTTCAAAATATATTTTTTTATTCGCCGAATAACGCTATTTTTTTCACAAATATAGAATCAACTAATTTTAAAAATTTAAACTTTTTAAATTTTTTATTATTGGGTATTGTTGAAATTCTTTATTTTTCTACTTCTTGGTAACAGAATAATATTTTTAGTTTCAAAATTTAAAAATAAAAAGTTTAAATGTTTTTTTGTCTACCTAATATTATTGGACTTTATTATATTTTTATATTTTAAATAAAAAATTTGATTTTTTTTAATGATAAATTGTCTTTTCAAATCCTAAATTTTTTCAGAATATTTTTTTATTTTTTTATTCATCGATAATGCTATTTTTTCACAGATATCGAATAAATTAATTTAAATAATTTAAACTTCTTAAATTTTTTTATTATTGGATATTTTGAAATTCTTTATTTTTCTACTTCTTGGTAAAAAAATAATCTTTTCTGTTTCAAAATTTGAAAATATAAAGTTTTCATCTTTTTCTTTATGTCTTCCTAATATTGCAGGACTTTATTTGTTTTTCTATTTTAAATAAAAATTAAATTTTTAAATTTAAAAATTAAAAAATTGATAAATTTTGTCTTTGAAATCCAAATTTTTTTAAAATATATTTTTTTATTAGCCGAATAACGCTATTTTTTCACAAATATAAATAAACTAATTTAAAAATTTAAACTTTTTAAATTTTTTATTATTGGGTATTGTTGAATTCTTTATTTTTCTACTTCTTGGTAAAGATAATATTTTTAGTTTAAAATTTAAAAATAAAGTTTAAT